>NC_042998.1:118100562-118188062 GCF_006345805.1 Octopus sinensis
ATATGTGACAATTATTCGGCAGCCATGATGAAACTCCGAATTTCGGAGGCAGAGTTGGAAATCCACGCCGCCATCTCTTCAGTTACCCGGCCATCGGAAAAATGCTAGCAAAAATGACCGTTATACAAAGGGAAATTACTGTGTGAGTGACCGTTATTAAGACAAAAGAGCTATTAGAATGACCGCTAAATGAGGGGAGGGAGTACAAGTAAGGGGGTAAAAATTTTATAGTATTCGCGTAAGCGCGCATATTCATACCTACACATGCGATCCCGCACACCCACATGCGTGCGCCTAAAAGTATACATTCATCTAAAGGAGTGTACAAAGAGTAAACCATGTCTATATACGCACATACCCGTATGCACGCACACACACACGCGCCTATATACGCACATACCCGCCCACATCTGTATACGCCCCCACACACGCGCGCACAAAAAAGATCATACATACGTCTATACACAAGAAAAAACAACGTTAAAAGCAAAAATACAGGAAAATGTGTAATGCCACTGAGTAAAACACGTCTATATACGCACATACTCGCATGCACGCACACATACACACGCACGCACACAAGAATCCATATACACGTCTATATACGCACAGGGAAAAATGCAAGGTGAAAGGGAGAATACAGAAAAATTATGTGTAAAAAATATATAAGCAATAAACCTATAAACCAATATCTCTATAAATATGTAAGAAATATATGTATAAAAATTATAAATAAAAATATATAAGAAATATAAGTAAAAGTTATAAAGAGATAAAAAGTTTGTGCGTGGACACAATATAGAAAGCAAGTTCTATCTGCAGTCTCGTGGGGACCAAAACGTGAAAAAATATTTGGCCACATTTGGGCATGACCCGAAAAGTTCATTTCTTGAATTCAGACATATAGCGGGGTCTAAGCTGCTTTTCCAGATGAGCCATCTTTCCATATCACATAGACCGCACTTTCCACTACCGTAGGTGTAGGGCTTACACTTGGCTGAGATCTTCCAATGGATGTTGTAACTGACACCTTTATCTTTTAATGACCATATATGACTGGATAATTTTGTCGTTTTCCTTTCATCTCAGTGCCTTACTCTAAGAAACTTTTGGAGAAAATTATAGACCTGAATAAGCGCATGAGAGGGAAAGTTTTCTTTTACAACACAGAAGTGGACACTATAGTAACACGTTTATTTGTCTTGCAAAATTTCGTACTAAAGCTGAGTCGTAGATGCAATACTTAAAACATCTTAAAATAATTCTGCCTACATTCAAATTCTAGAAATGTAAAACTTTATCTTCATTTCAGTGTCAAGTGAAATATACTACTCAGATAATTTAATTTCCTGTACATATTCATCAATCAAAAATTACTTTGTATTTCAATTAAAGAGCTTGGTACATCTGTACAAACTACGATAAATAAATAAAACATTATTAAATGCTTTAACGTAAATACTCATCACTTTGTAGCACATGCCATAAGCGAGAAAATGATGGGACAGGACCATATATAGACAAATATATATATATATATATATATATATATATATATATATATGTAAATATAATATATATATATATGTATGTATATATATACATATATACATATATATGTGTGTGCGTGTGTGTGTGTGTGAATGTGTGTGTACAGGACGTCACCAACTGTGTAAACAACATGAAGTACGAAAACAAACGAACGAGTTAAGTACGCAAACAACGAGAGGTGAATTGGAAAACAGGACAAGTAGCACAAAGAACGTCCATTCATCAGTTGTCAGCTCTGTATCTACTCCTCATTTCGAGCATTCCCGAAATCAGTTATAGATTGACAGCCGACAACTGATGAAAGGTCATTTTTTGTGTTACTTGTCCTTTTTTCTATCTGCTCTCAATGTTTGTGTATTTAAATCGTTTGTCTTCATACTTCATTTTGTTTACACAGTTGGTGATGTCATGTACCCATATATTTCATATATATATATATATATATATATATATATATATGTATGTATGTATGTATGTATATATATATATATATATATATATATATATATATATATATATATATATACGCATATATATACTAAGTTGTCACACATGAAATCTCGCATTTTTAATTACTTGTTATTTTAATAACTTAATATCTCAATTTTATATATCCTTGCATTTAATCTTGACTATTTCTCTTTCCAAACAATATTACTAAAATAAAAATAAAATCGTATCCACTGCTCTTATAGAAATGATAACAACCATACATCTGTGTGTGAGTTTCTTGTAAGAGTACAGACTGGGTCATTCTGCCTCAGAAGATCTACGGAATAACAAGCGGGCCTTTGGTAAGGGTTTTCTTGACATCAGAACTGCTCAGGGATGATTCTAAAGATCTCGTTCAGGAGATGATAGCCTTGAAAATAAACGAAGTGGGAGGCCACAGCCAGTTACTCGGTATGATGGATTAAATGTGTTTTGATTGAACAATATCCGAGAACAATGGTACTAAAACGTTCATCACCACTCCAAACATCGCACACAAATGTTTCTCGACTACTGAAAATATTGGAAAAGTCAAGAAAATGGATACGTTTGTTCCACATCAACTGAAAGTGAACTCCTTATTGCTTTCTTGAAAGGAAAAACAAACCATTTTTGCATCGAATTATTACATTTGATGAGCAATTGATACTCTTTGACAACAGCAGGAGAACAGGACAGTGATTAGACGCAGGAAAGTTAAGTAAACACTACCCAAAACCACCATTGTACCCTAAATAGTTGGTGGTCATTGTTTGGTGGTCTGCGAAGGGAATTATTTTTTATCCATTTTTGCAAAAAGGAAAAACGGTAACAGCAACATCGTATTGCTAGCAAATTGATTGTATGCATGAGAATTTGAAAAAGAAGACTAGTGAATAGAGATGGCCCAATTTTGCTTCACAACAATGCCTAAATTATGAGATTTTGTAACATCCTCCCTATTCCCCTCACATCTGTCCTACTGATTATCACTTATTTAAGCATTTTAAAACTCTCATGCGCATTACAACATTCTTAAATAGAGACGTAATTGAAGTATTCAGACAGTTTATCACAACAAAAGATGAAATTGTTTTTTAAAGAATCTATGACCTACAGAAACGTTGGGTAAAGGTCACATGGATCGTACTTTGATTAAGTAAATCAGTTCTCTAACACTTCTGAAACATTTTATTGTTACTTTTCTAATACGACATTTCATGCGCAATAACCATATATATATATATATATATATATATGTATGGTTGTTGAAAAATAAGTCCCTGAAGCTAACAAATCTTCTTGCAACTGCTTTCTGGTGATCGTTGCGTTTTCTTTACGATTCTTCACTTCATTTTTCTTAAAGATCTAGGGGAAATTTTGCATGGTACACTGGATCTTATTCTGTTTTCAGCAGTTCTCGATTTTTATATCTTTGAATAAATGAAGATATGGTAGAAAATGGAATACAAAGGGTCTCTGATATTTTCCTGTAAATAAGGAAAAGAAGACAAGGTGGAAAATGCTAAAATAATTTCATCTTGAAGTATATTTTAGTACCTCTTTTCGTCTTCTTAGACTTTTACAACTAAGAGTAAATTAAGAAAAACAATTAAATTAGAGAATAAATAATTGAAATGTTTAGTAGATATTTTCATAAATTTTGAAAAGGTAAATATTTCCATAGTTTACAGACAGTCTGTCTCCCTCTCTCTTTATTCCTTTGTGAATGCCTGGTAGGTAGGCAAGTTGTTAGGTAGGTAGGTAGGTAGGTAGGTAGGTAGGTAGGTAGGTAGATAGGTGTGTTGTCATATATGCATATATCTTTTTTGTATGTGTGGGAGAGAGAGTGTGATGTCTAAGTGGCATTCACGCTCTCTCTCTCACACACACGCACACAGACACACGCACACATACAAAAAGGATATATGCATATTAATTTATGCATATACGAAAACACACCCCTTCTCTCCCCCTCTCTCACACACGCTTCCATTTCATCTGATGTTTGATACTGTATGTGTGTGTGTGTGTGTGTGTGTGTGTGTGTGCGTGCGAGCGTGGGACGTTCCACAATCGTCATTCCAATTGCTCTTGTGAACATATTGACGTAACTAATTTTTTCATTTAATCCGCATTTTAATTTTCGAAACATTTCCGAGAACAATGCTCTCACATTGCAAAATGAGTCGGGGTAGATGTAGATGATCAGTATTCTACAATGACGTAAAATGAATACAGGTAGCCAGCGTCAATGTTGAGTTCTGTAACTCTGTTAACTCTAACATGTATGTTTGCAAACATATGTATAAACAAATGTTTCGATGCTGCAACGCATACTCTTATGTAGAATGGCAGCCAACAGATAAATAAAAATGACGAAGATGCACTTTATGACGGAGAAAGATACACTAGTACCAATGAGGATTTTTTTCGCGTCTTCAATTTTCCCAATCATGACAGGCACCCAGCCATCAATCATCTGAGTGTTCGTTTAGAGAATGACCACAGGGTTAGCTGAGTTACGGTTTAAAATAATCGTCTAAGGGATAGAAATATCCATTATACTACTGTTATATACATACATACCCACACACACACACACACACACACACCACATATATATATATATATATATATATATATATATATATAATTCAGAAAAACGCCAAGAATTATATATATATTCATATATACATTGAATTATATATATATTCGCCATGACAGATCGCTAGCCACTACGCATTCTTTATTTTCTCTCACTGTTCTTTCTGTGTTCCTTTTTGTGGAATAGCGTAGGCTCGAAACGTTAGAAAGACGTTCTAAGGGTTCACTGAAAAAAAAAATAAACATGGTTCCAGTGCCAATATAATTTCGAGATACCTGAACCCTTAGGAAGACTGTTCACTGAACTTTGTCACGAAGAAATAACCTCGCTGTAGACAAAGAGATGAAAAAATAACCTCGCTAGATGCCCTTTAGGGGATAGCGGGAGGAATGCATTTCGATGTAGTTATTTTCTCATCATCCGAAAGCACAACCAGTCAAATTATTTGGATTGGTCTTGAATAATAGAAACCTTATCAGTTTCGAATGGACTATTTTGTATTTGGTGCTGTTGAGAAGATATCTACTTAAAATGTATGCAACCATCTATCTATTAGATGTCTCTCTAAACTGACTATGGTGCTTATATGTCTAAGCGAGAATACTCCTCCAGACAAGCTGCAGGTTTGATCCCTGTAAGGTTTCAAGTATCTCTTAAGTATATTGGAACTAGTACCACGTTTACGCACACACACATCGGATTGTATCGAAACTGTGGAACCGCCTTGACGGCTTTAACTGAACATGCTGCATAGTACTTATTGTATCGGTCTCTATTTGCCTATCCAAAAAGTTCATATATTTATTAACATACACAACTTAAGAATACATATTAATTCGAAGTTTCGCCGGTGGAGCTTATATATTCAGGTTGTCGTGTCTCTTTATTACATGATGCTTCAAATGCGTATTTATGTTCTTCAAAGAACAGATTTTTAATGCACCTTAAACTTATTAATTGAATAAATCTCTCAGGAATGCGTTGTGTGTACAAATCTGTTTGTCCGATTCACTTAATAGCGGATTTAGCACCGTTCCAAAAGAAGTTACACAACCACTGATGTATTCCTAATACTGTATTAATCTTATTTCTCTTGATCCCTTTGCTCTGTCGCAGAAATACTGTATTTAAAGACGCGGTGCATAAATTTGAATATTACAGTATTGACTAAAATATATTGATATATTCTATTGTAAAGCATTGCCTTATATCAACTCAATCATAATGCTTGGCTAACCTACCGACACATGCATTATTTTCGCACGTTTTTTTTCTCTCTGATTTTTTTCCTCTGACCATCTGTTTTCTCTATTCTTTCCTTTCTATAGAAGAATGTAGGCTCGACATACCTATACAATACGGTATGGACATTGAAAGAAGAATGAATAAGCAGTCCCCAGATAACATGGAGAACATGGAGTATTCTTGCAAGACTCAGAAATTACAAGGGAAGGGTTACAAATGTGAGATTTGTATTACTGAAAAGGTAAATATAATCCAGTCAACATCTTAAATATCAAGGATGAAACGTTTGTTGCCTGCATCCAACGATCCTAACTGAGTTTTCTTCCCAGAACGTGAACATTGAATATATACACCATATGAACTTCACACATATAAGACACTTTCCCTACTAATGTACTCCCTCAACACACAAACATACCAACATTACACATACCCATAATATAATATAAATAAAGCCAATTCAACATCCAGCACAGTTTCTTCCTAAAGTGAAAGCCAAGAGAGATAATCATTCAAAAATTCTCATCCACGCGTGTAGTTCCCATTGATTTTTTGTTTTGTTTAGGAGAATTTACTATGAATTCCATACAATTATCGAATTTTTATCCAATATGGATGCAAACACAATTCCTCCGTGTGATCAGCTTCAAACTTCGTTTGCTGTTGCCTCACATGTCACTATCTTGTTTATTTGTATAAGTCTGAACTACGTGTGTGTATTAGTAAGAAAGGAGAAAGACGAAAAGCAATTGGTATCACTTTACAGCATTTGATTTATAATTTAATCACAGTACTGAGTAGTTATAGTAAATAGAGGATTATGAAGTAATGCGTAAATAATCGCGTATTCATAATCCTGAATTTATTATAAATACTCTGCACCATGTTTACATTATAAGTTCTACGTTCTGAAGTGATACTAAATATTTTGCTTGTTCATTCTCTTTTTCTAATAAGTATCTACTTGATCAACGATGAACCACTTCTAGCCGTCTTTGATTAGCAGCTTCAACATCGCCTTTCTTTCAGTCGCATTTCAAGCCCGGAGTTTTCAAACCGAACACTTATACTACATATCCATTACGTTGCATCATTATACGAACATTTTTCATATATACGTTCGTAAGTGTGCCTGTGTGCGCGTGTGTATGTATGAATATATGTATGTATATAATATATATATATATATATATATATATATATATATATATATATATATATATATATATATATATATATGTGCGTGTGTGTGTGTGTGTGTAAAATGAAAGCAATTGAAATAAGAAGACAAAAAGCGACTTTATTATATCTTTAATGACCAGTTACAATTGTTTCTCTACTAACTTCACAGTGTGCCATGTGAAGAACTACGTGATATTTGCGATTTAAACATGAGAATGGTAATTTTTCAGACATCCATCACAGGTACTCTCTTGCATTTTGCGTCTGCCACTTTTTGTGTTTTGCATATATTGGGAGGAGAAAGAATAAAATACATTTGAGAATTGTGAAACGACGAACAGGAGAAATACAATGTCAGTACTAAAGCAGACAGGCATATGGTTAGTGAGCGAAAAAGCAGTCGAATAATGATAACAAGAAGAAGAAGAAGAAGAAGAAGAAGAAGAAGAAGAGGAAGAAGAAAACAAGAAGAACAACAACAACAAAGCTTATATTAAGAAGAAATAGAAGAGATAGAAGAAAATGATGAGAGTTAAGTTGAACAAGAAGGAGGGGAAGCGAAAACGAAGAGAGAGAAGAGGAAATATAATTTATATTGGAAAATATGGCGATACCGACGCCCGTAGCAAGTTACAACAGGGACAAGTGAGTATAGTAATTTAGTACGGAACTATAAATATCTATTAGATATTTATTCTAGATAAAATAAGTGAAGTAGCAATACGAAGAAAAATTATGATGAAAACTAAAAACAATGACACCAACATGGATGATTATAAATCTGATAATAACAATACTAGAAATAATGGCTCTCATCGTTTTTTTAATCACAACTGGTTGGAAGTGCTATCCTGTACATTGTTTTGTTTTGGTATAAAAGATGGGCTACAACAGATATTCTGCACAATACCACAGATTAACTTGTCAATTGTTTGACTTTAACCAGTTGAGCATATCCCTTAGTGGCTGACTATAAGTGCATCTCTGATCACGAGCAGAAGTAGTTGGGGAGCATCATAGCCATGTGTTTTGAGGAATTCTTTTGGGTTTGGATAATTCATCTCTGAAAACAAAGGTGTTTCATTCAACGTGCTTAAACAATCCTTATTCTAGGACCTTCTGAGCGGGATGGTCTACACGACACGAAGAAAATAATATTTGGACTCCACCAGCATGGTTTAATCTTGATATGAGACCACCATATGGGGCCAAGAATCTTCCTATTGGATTGATATTTTTATTATCATTATTATTATTATTATTAATATTATTATTATTATCATTATTATTATTATTATTATTATTATTATTATTATATATTATTATTATTATCATTACTATTATTATTATTATTATTATTATTATTATTATTATTATTATTATTATTATTCAGTAGTTTTATTTTTATAGCGTGCTTTCACTTCACTACCGAGCGCAGCTCTGTGTGCCTTGGGTATGTGCTGTGATTTGTTGTGATGCTCTGATGGTTATTGTATGGAAAGTGTTCTGCGTAGGATGTGTGCAGTGCCTAGTAGTGCAATTTTCTGTATGTTATATGTGTTTGTAAGTCCTGGTGTTTTTGTTATGTATTTGTCTGAATATTTTTTTATCATGCCTAATGCACCTACTATGATAGGAATTGTTCTGTTTTCAGGTTTCACATTCTAGTTATCTCTATTTCCAGGTCTTTGTATTTTGAGAGTTTCTCCATTTCTTTTAGAGACACGTTGTCATCTGCCGGTATTGATACATCAATTAGAAAGCATTTTTTTTCTTCATGATCTCTGACAACTATATCTGGTCTGTTGGCCTTAATTTCTCTATCTGTGTGTATCGGCATATCCCAGAGTATGGTTGCTTTCTCGTTTTCTGTGACCTTTTCTGGTGTGTGCCTATACCATCTTTTTTCTGTTGTTATTCCATAATGTTGGCATAGCTTCCAATGTATGTAGGTTCCAACTCTGTCATGTCTGTGAATATATTCCTTCTTAGCCAGGACTGGGCAGCTAGAGATAATATGATTTATTGTTTCTTGTCCATCTCCATTTATTATTATTATTATTATTATTATTATTATTATTATTATTATTATTATTATTATTATTATTATTATTATTATTATCGGTTCTAGTGTTTCTCATTCGCAAAATGAGATCCACTTAACTTCGCTCATATTGCTTTCAATTTTGGTGTATCGATGCAACTCTGAATTTTGATTACGATCAGCCAATTTACTTTATCTCATAAATTAAAGAATTTGATGTTATTTGGAATTCAATTTGGGAAATTTGGGTAATTTTAGCCAATCAACAGACAGCGTAACATTAACAGCTTGTTACCATGGCAACCGTACGCTGTGTTGTGGTTCAATATTGTCTGTGCCGCCGTTGCCTATGTTGATTTTTCACACTTAGTATTTTTACATATTTTTCATATAGTATTAAAGAGAACTGGACGGGCTGAGGTAAAATAGTTGTGGCGTAATGTTATATATCCTGAGTTCGATTTTTATAGTGGGCAGATAGCACGGGGGCCAAGTCTTTGGTGAATATTAAAGTTTGTGCAACGGCGGGGTTGTTGAAAGTAGAGATTGAGTTTCTTTAATCGACTGCAATAGTCAAAGCCTATCATACCGTCTATCTTTCTTGTTATTGACCTTTGTAGAGCTTCCACTTTCATAATGTGTTGCTTCCTGTGGAGAGACATCAGTGGGCAGCAGTACTCAAGGTGGGGTTGGGCAAAAGTAGAGTAGAAAAGGATGATGATGTAGGCATCGGATTTGCTCACAAAATCTAATTCCATGTAACACAAGGGTTACAATTTCTACATACTAAAATTTTTTGTAGAACAATGTTCACCTAGAGAGCAACATACAGACCAGCGAACGTTACGCCCACCCACGTTGTTTGTGAATAACAAAGCCCACAACAAGCTAATTTTTGTGCTAACAAGTCCATGACGACGTGATCGACTAATAACTGCCCTCTTCCAAATAAAAACAGGAAACACCCTAAATACCAACAACAGCAGTAAAATAACTAACAAACCAAAACAAGCCGCCTATTTACATTTTCTGCTGAAGCCCTAAGAATTTCTATTACTAAAATGTTGATACACCCAATTAGTAAGAAAGTAAGGAATAAACATTGAATTCTTAACCTTTACATTGTCAAAGCAAAAGAATAAAATCAAAACTAACTAAACCAAAACTAACCAAAGCAACTACCTTATCCTGTTCGTACACATCTGAATATTCACACCTGCTTACCAAGTTATACAAGCGCGAATAAATTCTACAAAACACTAAAATAACCTGAAACCAAATCGATAAAATTTCTCCAAAATATCTCTCTATAACAACCTACCCTGAAACCTAGTTACTACTCTACAGAAATCACATACCTAAAGAAATCTTTAACTTAAGGGAAACTATATAAAGCCAATATTAATTTTACTGCATTGGAATCTGGACGAAACTTCGAAATCGCTGTCAATAATATTGTGCACATCGAAGTAATATGTCTGTCAGATAGAGAAAGAGAGTGAGAGAAAAAGTGTGAGAGAGAGAAAGTGAGAGAGAGAGTGAGAGAGAGGGTGTGTGTGTGTGTGTGTGTGTGTGTGTGTGTGTGTGTGTGTGTGTACGGTTTATAAAGTAATGCATTATTCGATTATTACATCGAATATGTTTTGGAGCATGGAACTTTAATTGTATTTCTTCTAAATAATGATGTGTTGTTATAATCATGGAACAATTCCGCTGAATAAGAGACACCCGGTCTTATAGTATTTTGCATGAAATGGAAAGAGATTAATCATGAACCTATTAAATTTCTCGAATCCCATTAAAGGAGTTGGTATGTTGAGTAATTGCATTTGCAAAAACTGAACCATGATCATTTTGCTCTGAAAGAATGATAAATTACTTTTTGTTTCTTTCTAGTTGAAGTCACACCAATCAGTCTTAATCTCAGTTGAATTTAATCTAATATATTATCAGAGTAGTTCTATTTCCAATGACGTTTCCGGCGAAATGGTTTCTTTACAGTCAATAACATTTTCAGGAAATATCACCTTATCACAAATGATTGTTATAAATGTGTTTTCTGAAATAGAATGCAAATCAAAAAGAATGGCTCGTTTCGAGCACATCGAAGTAATTACACAATATAGATGGCGAAAGCAAAGTGAAGAACACTGCTCTGTTTCCCAAAACTTAGACAAATCCTAACAATTAAATCAGTCTGTTGTTCCTTTTGGTTGAAAGGTCTCCCATTGCCATCAAGTGAATTATACATCAATTTACTATTTCTTGTGTCACCCGCTGATCTAATGTCTTTCAGACGAATGTGAAGAGAACCAAATATCATTATTTGTCGGATGTAGTGCATAGGAAGTGTATAGTAAGAATGCGTAGAAAAGTAGTGCGAATTTGTTGCTGTATTTAATTACGTCTGATCAAGATATGGATTTCAATACCCTTTATCGGCTTGCATTGATCGCTCGATAAAATAAACAATTAGTATTTGTGCTAATTTGTTTGAACCTTCTAACATATGTTCCTTGACAAGGGAGATCTGTTTAACAATGTAATATGCTTGAAATAGCAGCCAACGTTCCTTGAAATAAGTCATAGCATCTTAGGAAAATAACATTTTAGACAATTTAGTATTATATACTTCCAAAACAATGGCATAGTTATAGGTCAAATGCATATGATCATAAATCTGTTGGCACATGATAGATTTAATGCTCAAAATCCTTAATAAAAGTCTGCATTTTGTAACTATGTATATATATATTAATCAGAGACATGTTCAGAAGACATGTAAATCAATACAGATATCGCGTTGTTTATTTTCATATGTGCGACTAAGACGCTAAACTTACATGTTTAGTTATTCTTTGAAAAATACAAGTATGCAATGTATGCTAATTTCATTAGAAACAACTGATTTTTCTCTTTTTCGTTCTGTTTGCAAAAATAGATGAAATAAATTTATCTCAGCCTATACATTTTATTTTAATTTTTAATTATAGCAAAATCATGTAATTGGGCTTATGATGCTGTCATATCAATTAGCAACTAATTCAATTACTTTCCAAACCTACTTGGAAAACGATGTATGAATTACAACTCATTAATGGCATTTACTGCGTAAGTAGTAAAAATAACAAGAGTCGATGAAATAACATTTCGGCTATATATGGTCAAAGGAATCTTAATTCTATTTACAATTTATACACTGATTTATTTCTTTGACGAATAATCTTTTAAATTCGTGGTATTAATTATCATTTAAATGGTGTAAGAAACATATTAAATGAAACACATCCTAACAAATATATTACACCGTTTAAAAAGAGCCATACATATTATTGATTATTAAAAATAATGATGTAACCTCTGCTTGACAACTTTAATAAGTAATTGCAAATTTCAACATGTTTTAAATATCACAAGTATAATCATCATCATCATCATCATCATCCCCACCACCATCACCGCCCTCGCTACCATCATCAGCATCATCATCATCATCATCATTATCATTACCATTGTCATCATCATTATCCCCAACCTTCACCATCATGTTTATACCATCACGATTATATCATCATTATCGACAGTACCACTGTCAAAATTTATCATCGTCATCGTTGTCTTCATTATCATGACTATCATCATCGTTCTCCTTTCGTCTTTCTTTTTTACTGTCTTCGTTTATAGAATTCTTTCCTATCCCATTCGTTCACGTGTATCTGCTGCCCTTTGTCGAGTTCATTGTTTCCTATTCATTTCCTTGTTTGTGATTCATCCATTTCTCTTATCTATGTTTCTTTATCTACTATCCAATATGTATTCATAATTAATTTCCCTCTCTTCAAGGTTGAATTGATGAACGTTTTCAGAATCAATTCTTCATGCAGCATTGTTTCTAGTTTCCTATGGTGTTTTGGTGTTTAGAAAATAGACATCATTCTTATATAAAATTCGTCTCCTAAATCTAAATATAACCTTCTTTCTGACCTATCAGATCTAGTTTTTAAGTTATTGAACATCCCTATAATCAATATGTACATGTGTACGTCCAGGATGCAATGTTCGTTACCTTATTCTAATTCTACGTTTTTGTTTCTTTTTCCATACTTTTTAGATATTTTGGTTAACTAAGCATTAGAAAATGAACAAGATGTCCTCTTCAAGAAAGTGTTGCGTTAATTCTCCAAATGTGTATTGTTATGTGGAAAATACACATTACTTGAAAATCGAACAAACTTCACTGATTTTATTGAAAGAGCGTATATGGCATTTTGGGGTCAAGCTGGGAGACCAAGATAAATATCGGGCACCGCATAGTGTCTGCAAACAATGTACAGAACATTTGCGACAATGGACTAAAGGGACAAGGAAAAGTATATACAATATCGGGATTACCCTCACTTCAGACAGAGAAAGGATAAATCCCTACCGGCAGGATAGACGCTGCAATCCCCTCCCCCCTCCCATAAGGTGTTACCAAGGAAATTTTCTTTCCAACAATCTACTAAACAACCATATACAACAAACCCGCACCACGCGCAATAATTACCAACGACGGCCCCCTAAAACGCCACATCCGAATATGGGATATCAGGACACACATTTTAATACCGCTCCAAGAACCCACACCATAAATCATAACAAGGCACAACAATCAACAACTACATAATAACTACCGTCCAAACCAACGCAATCATGCTTTAGACACAATACGCAAACACAGATACACAAGATAGCACCAAAGAGGCAAGAGGAGCCAAAAGTGATAAAAATTATCAATATAACTCACAATGAACTAACAGCAAACCAAATCAATATAATCTCCAAAGGACTCAAGTTTACACCCACTTTACAACACTCCAACTACAATGAAATGAAAGAAGACATCGGGGAATTCTGTAGAAAATTACGACTCGCTGAGCGGCTATACGACAAATACAACGAGGACGAATCGTTGGTCCAAAATATAAGAAAATGCACCCCCTCAAAAGGTAAGAACACAACTCTTGATCACTTCTGTGAACACATCTCAAATTACCCATATCAACATATGCATAAACAAAAACACAAACCAAAGTTTAGCAACATGAATGGGCTGAGCTGAACAAATTAAAAGATGACAAAACAATAATAATCAAACAAGCTGATAAAGTGAGTGCAGTTGTCTTAATGGACACGGTATTTTATATAACTTTAGTACTATCCATATTGGAAGACACAACATATTATGAAAAGTCCCAACACTAGAGTCAGCAGAAAATAATGAGAGACCTAAAATTCATGTTAAAATTATACAAAAAAATATAACTATATGACCAATTTCAAAAGTAAAATCAGACAATTCTACGGTATTTTCAAGATACACAAAAGTAAGAATATAAGTTACGCATGCAAGATAGCCACAGACATAATAATTAAAGTTCTTACTCCTAATGACCTCAAATTGAGACCTATAATAGCAGGTCCCGCATGCGAAACCGACCGCCTCAGTAACCTTTTAGATACCCTCATAAAACCATTCCTCAAACATGTCAAAAGCTATATAAGGGACGACCTTGATATGCTCAATCACCTTTCTAAAAGAATAAACAAAAACACCCTACTAATATCCTTCGATGTAGTCAACCTCTATTCCAATATCCCCCACTAAGTAGGAATAGAGGCATTTCAATTCTAGCTAGAGAATTACGCCAGCGAACTCCCACATCGCATCAAAAAAGAATTCGTGATAGAAGGGCTAAAATTCATCCTGCAAAATAACTACTTCGCCTTCAAAGACAAATTCTACCGACAAAAATCGGGGACTGCGATGGGTACGAGAATGGCCCCCACCTTTGCTAACCTAGCCATGGGATATCTAGAAATTAGTCTTTATCGTAAGGTTCTAGACATTCTCCCTCTACATAGAAAATAACTGGAAGAGATGACCGTTTCATTCTTTGGCATGAAAATATAGACAAACTTAAAGAATTCCAAGCACTTTTAAATGGAGTTGACCTAAACATTCAATTCACGATGGAATATAGCCAGCAACAACTTCTCTTCCTCGACATCCACATTAAGAAATCTAACAACGTAATAGAAACAGATATATACTATAAGTCTACGGTTCCAAACCATATCTACCGTTCAACTCACGCCACACCAGACACACCAGAATGAATATCCCCTTCAACCTAGCAAAACAGATATGTACTATAGGTTGTAATGCAAAAACCAGAGACACACGACGACATGAATTAAAGGATACACTCATCACCACGAACTACCCACCTTCACTAATTGACATACGCTTTCAACGTGCCCTTCAACTCAACATTCAGGAACTCAGACATCGCAAATTAAAGAAAGATTTACAACCAAAAGCCCTACCATACATCTCCACACACAACCCTCTTAATAATGAAGCCTTCGACACCCTCCTCCAAAACATTCCCATGCTAAAAAAGGACCACAGAATGAACTTAATCCGCCAAACACACACCATCATAAAAAGCAGAAGACAGCCTATCACAATCACGAATACTTTCAACAACACAGAAGCCGTCAGTAAAAAAATGCGGAAGACCCAACTGTGGGATATGCATCAATTTAATTGAGGGATCAGTGTTCTCCTTCAAACAGGAACAACATTTCACAGTGAAAAGCAACTTCACATGTGCCACGGAGAACCTGATATACACACTAACCTGCTCTGGGTGTCAAGAGCAATACATAGGCCAAAGAAAAACAGTCTACGTAAAAGAATGGCTCTGCACAGATCCCAGATCAAAACTCCCCAAAACAGAAAAATAGCATTCAGCCAACACATAGACATTTGCGCCAATAACAAAAATCCAAGCTTCAGAATTTTCCTCTCTACCAATTCAGGGACGATACAACCTGGAGCCAACGTATTAGTAAAGAGACTCTCTTTATTACAAAATACAGACTCCTTTTGAACGCGCCTACGACAAACGACATATCTACCACGGCCTTACAATAATACAAATACACACGCAAATATGAAAAGAGATTCCGAAGAATTCAATAAAAAAAATAGTCCCAATCACTGCTATAATCCATAACGTGCCACTTTTAAGTCATTTGAACATATTACACCTTACTGCTTTCATACTACCTACATTCCTTCTTATTCTCCCTTCTCTTTCCTCTTCTTTGTCTCCTTCCTTCTCTTTCCTAACTTTACCACTATTACTGTTTAGATTAACAATTACATAAACAAAACATTTAAAAGAGATGTTTCATGAATTGAACAGTTACTACAACCATCCACAACGGGGAATTTTTTTCTTCTTCTTCTTCTTCTTCTTCTTCTTCTTCTTCTTCTTCTTGGGGTGGGGTGGGGGAACAAGAGAGACAGAGACAGAGACAAGCGTAAACTAGAGAGACAGAGACAAGCAGAAACAGGGAAAGTGCCACTTGTATTTGAACACTATACAAATATTCTTAAAAGAAAACTTTTCTTTTAATTTTTGAAAATGTAATTGTTTTCCATACTTAAAGTTGAAAATGTCTCAATGGCTGAAACCGGTACTGAAATATTTTTTATAAAATTATTTTAGCATTTTCTATCTTGACATTTATATATATATATTATATATATATATATATATGAGTGTGTGTGCTGTGTGTCTGTCCCATTATCTCTTGACAAACGATGTTGAAGTCTGTTTCTGTCCCCGTAACTTAGCGGTTCGGCAAAAGAGGCAGATATAATAATTACTAGGCTTACAAAGAATAAATTCTTGGATCGATTTGTTCGACTAAATGTGATGCTGAAGCATGGACGCAGCCAAATGACTGAAAGAAATAAATGTATAAGAATTATATATATATATATATATATGTGTGTGTGTGTGTGTGTGTGTGTGTGTGTATGTGTGTGTGTGTGTGTGTGTGTCTGTGTGTGTGTGTATGTCTGTGTGAGTGTGTGTTTGTGTGTGTGTATAAATATATATATACATATATATATATATACACATATATATATAAAGAGTTATATACATATATATATATATATATTCATATATATGCACACATATTTATACACATCTATGCATGTATATATATATGTGTGTGTGTGTGTGTGGTGTGTGTGTGTGTGAAAAAAGGCTGCAACCATCCTATGTGAGGGAGAGAGAGCAGACAAAGAAGCCTGGGTTATAAAAAGGTTTAAGTCAAATCCAAAGGCCATCTTTACTTACGTGAAAGGGACAGCCTCAGTAGATTGGAAGATAGGACCCCTCTTCCAAAAGGATGGCTCCCTCACAGACAGTCTAACTAACATCAGTGAGGTACTTAATGACCAGTTCAAATGTGTCTTTGCCACTCCGTTGGAACATAGAAAAGTAAACGAACCAGTGGACTTCTTTGCCGCCTCACCTATAACCAGCGAGGCAGTTACAATGGAATACATTGACATTAGTGAAGAAGATATACTACTAACCATAATTGCAGTAGACGTAAACTCAACTCCTGGTGCCGGTGGTTTCCCAGCAATCCTTCTCAACGCTGAGACAACTATACTCCTTGTTGTCATTTTGAACTGCTTGTCGTCTCATATTTCTGAGTCCATCAAATAAATATTCAACCCTATTTAATATTTGCTGTCTTAAACATGAAATAATACGCTATTTCCAGTCCTAAATCAATTTAACTTGTACTTTTAATGATGTTCTTTAGGATAACGTGAAATATTGAACTTCAGATAAAATAAAGTAAAATATAGCTATGAATAAAAGGTGCGTCGATTATGAATTTTCATTGAAGAGATGGGGTCTCGAAACAAAAAGTTACTGGAGTTGTCGAAAACTCATGTGACAGACCTGTGTGTGTGTGTGTGCATGTGTGTGTGTGTGTGTGTGTCTATGTGTGTCTGTGTATGTGTTTGTGTGTGGTTAAAAAATAAAAGCAATGGAGAAAATAGTAAAATAAATTTATTAAAAACATTTCAACACTGGTTTCAGCCATTGAGACTTTTTCAGCTGTAAAAATGGAAAACAATTAAATTTAGGAAACAATAAAAGAAATATTTTTAAAAGAATATTTGCATAGTATTCAAATACAAGGGGCATTTTCCTTGTTTCTGCTTGTCCCTGTCTTTCTTGTTTACCCTTGTGGCTTTGACGTCGTTGTGAATTCTTGGCAGGGAAGAAGAAGAATGTGGGGGTGCCATGATAGTAGTAGGATGTTAAATGGTCAAGTGCCATGAAAGTGATTTGTGGATGGTGGTAGTGATCGGATTCTTGAGACATATATATATATATATATATTAAGTGTACGATGGTTAAATTATCGCAATTTACTTATTTTGCGCATGCGACTTGTATGTGTTTATTTAATTTTTTCACAACAATGTATCGTAGAGTCAGTGGGGTATCCTGTGACAGAACCAAGGCACTAATACGCAACTCACTACGCCAGAAAGCTGGAAACGATTTGCTGTACTGCTTGGCATTCGTACCGCAAGATCTAATGCAAAAATTTCAGAGTGTTTATCTGTCAATCTGAAGACAGTCCAATCTGAGGACATGTAACGAGACTGATAAAAAATGAAACACCCAGGCAAAAGTAATCACTAGTGATAGCGACATTGTGGTTCCATTCATCTTCCCACACGGTCTCAGACTCAACAAAGATGCCTGCATTAAGTGACTGGAGACGGTAGTGGTACCCTGGGACAATAGAGTGGCAGCTATTATACTCTGCACCGTGTCTCACAATCAGGAAAAACCAGCCATGGCTGTCAGACAATTTTTGCGACCGCATCACTCCTAACATCTAGCCACTTAACTCCCCAGACTGCAACTCACTTGATTATTATGTGGAAGGTGCACATAAGCAAGAGATCAACAAAACTCCTTGTAACACCACAGGTTAACTGAAAGTAAATATTATGGTAGCATTCACCAGTTTAAACAATGTGACCGTCGAGAAGGGTTGTAAGAGATTCTGAGATCGTCTGGATTCTGTGGTTGAAGCCAATGGCGATTTTATTGAATAAACTTACTCTTTAATATTTCAAGATAGTTCATGTAATTTTGGTAACTATATTTATTAAAATGAGATGTCTGTGTTATTTTCGTTTTTGCGTAACTTGGACGATAGTTTATTCAACTACTCTCTCTCTCTCTCTCTCCTCTCTCTCTCTCTCTCTATATCTATATATATATATATATATATATATATATATATATATATATATATATATTATTCACAGTGAAAAGCAACTTCACATGTGCTTCGGAGAACCTGATATATGCACTAACCTGCTCTGGGTGTCAAGAGCAATACATAGGCCTAACCAAAAAACAGTCTACGTAAAAGAATGGCTCTGCTCAGATCCCAGATCAAAACTCCCCAAAGCAGTAAAATAGCATTCAGCCAACACATGGACATTTGCGCCAATATATATCTATTATCCTCTTTAGGGATTATATATATATATTATCCTCTTTAGGGATTAATGGATTCAAAATTTCACTGGTTTAATCTCAATCACATTAGAAGAATGTTTCTATGATTTGTTATGGATTATAAGTAAAATTGATAATATAAGAAAATGGAGAGATAATGACGTATAGTTAATTCATTTGCATCGTGGATGGCTTTTAAAATATAAATACAAATAACAAGGTTTTTAAAACGCAATAGAAGACTCAAATCCTACATATCTTTCGATTCTTGCCCCTTGGTAATGCTTAATTCAAAACATTTGGGTTAGAATTTATGTTGGTAATTTAAGTTGTAAGTTTTTTGTTTTCATAATAATATCGGTTACATGTTACTTGTAGAAATTCCAATTCATAACTAATGAAGTTTAGATATTTCATCTATATAGTATGTATGTATTTTGTTAGGAAATATATCTCTAATGTAAAAATAAATACGAAAAATAAAATAAAATAAAATTAACTTATTTAAAAATATATATATGAATAATATGAATATTTAAAATATTGTTATAGCTTAATGGGAAAATAATTATGTAATAAAATAACGTGAATAAAATAACAAAATACAAAATAACGTAAATAAATAAATTAGTAAATAGACCGTCATAATAATGCAATAATGTTCATTGGCTTCCTAGTGTTTACCACTAAATATACATGTGTATGTGTTCATCGGAATTTATTTAATCAAATTTTCGTAGTATCTACTCAAAATCGAATATTCGATTCGTTAATAGAAGTCTTATTCAAGTTGATATATATACACACATAGACCTATATATACATGCATACACTAAGCGTATATACTATATACATTTATGTTTAAGCATCGGTTAAATGTACTAAGTGCATATACTTCCGTATATTGTTCTGTATTTCTTCTAAAAGTGGGTAACAATGAAAATAGAATGATATAAAATATAATTTAAAAAATTAAGTGAAATAGGTTAAATAGAGTAAATTAAAAATTAATATAAATTAATAGCCTGTATTTTACGTTATAGTAGAATACTTAGAAATCTCAAAAACTTTATCTATCATTTCGTTTGTATATGTAGCTAGATAATGCGTTATACGTATCTATTTGATGAGTACTATATGTATTATGTCATTCATTTGCGGTTAGTTGAAGAAAATATCTAATGGAATATTTTATGAACCCGTTATTTCATTCAAATATCTCATTAGGATTTAATATAAAAAACTTTATTATTAATAAAACTCTTAAAATACAGATTATTTATTTATACTTATCTATAATAAATTTATCTATTTTGTAATACTAACGGATACAATTAGATGGAATTAAATGAGTCAATCAGACTTATATAGATTAAATGTTTATAAATGTCAAAAAAGTAATAATTTAGTATATATGTATATAATGGTAGAAAGTCATATAAAATGAAAAACTGAATGACCATTTATGCTAATGTGTGTATGTATATATATAAACACACACACTCACATGTACATGTACAGTCGCCAAGATAGATCGGTAGCCTCTACACACATTTTTCCTCTCCTTATTTCTTTCTGTTTTCCTTTCTGTGGAAGAGCGTGGGCTCGAAACGTAAAAGACTTTTTCAATTCCCGAGCGCAATACTAATACATCTTTTTGTTTTCTACACCACCTGTCTTCATTTTTCTTTTCGTGAATTCTCCTCATATATATATATATATATATATATATATTATATATATATATATATATATATATATATATCTGTATATACATAGTAAGTGTAGGTGGTATACGAGTGGGTATATATTTATAAAAAAGAAGTTTGAAAACGCCACTATGTAAGATATATTTTAATTTTCTTAGAAATTTTACATGTTCCGGTCCTTCTTGAAAAACGAACCTTATCAAAAATATTTTAAAAAGTTAAGTGTAATAAAAAGTTCATAATTGTTTCTTACTAGTCTCAACAGAGCCCACGTAGTAGTCTTTTATGGCGGGGGGAACATAATGTCTGTATTGTGTGTTGGCTAGATTCGTTGGCTGTAATTGGGGATGATCAGCGACCGTAATAGCAATAGTAGCAGTGACTGTTGGTCGTAGTAGTGGTGACCGTGGTGGTTGTGGTTAGAGTTACGGCAGTACATTGGCTGTAGCAGTAGCAACAGCAGCAGTGGTTGGAGTTATAGTAGCAGTTCATTGGCTGTAGTAGTAGCAGCAGCAGTGGAAATGACCATTATCAGCAGCAGTGGAAATGACCATTATCAGCAGCAGTGGAAGACTGTTGGTAGTAGTAGTAGTAGTAGTAGTAGTAGTAGTAGTAGTAGTAGTAGTAGTAGTAGTAGTAGTGATCGTGGTGGTAGTGGTTGAATTCCATTTTTCATTCGGAAAAGCAATATATGTTTTCAATGTTCCTCTCGCAGGGTTTTTAGATTTGGTGCGAATTTTCTAATAAAGTAGAGTTCTTTGTTATGACGTTGAGTGAAAGTTACGTTGTTACTGAATTGATAAAGTGACCACCACGGTCACTACTACTACGACCAATAGTCATTGCTACTACTGCTATTACGCCCGCTGATCATTTCCCCAATTACAGCCAACGAATCTAGTCAACACACAAGACAGCCATTGTACCCCCCCCCACAAAACACCACCACGTGGACTCTGTTGAGACTAGTAAGACACAATTATGAACTTTTTTTATTACACTTAACTTTTAAAAATATTTTGATAAGGTTCGTTTTTTCAAGAAGAACCGAAACATGTAAAATTTCTAAGAAAATTAAAATTTATCTTATATAGTGGCGTTTTCAAACATCTTATATATATATATATATAATATATATATATTATATAATATATATATATGCACATTCATATTCAATATGTGACCGCGTGTCTATAGTTGGCAATTTTCTTTCTCCGTCTTCTCTTCCTTGGACCTGACGAAGAGATCCACTCGAGACGTTAAATCCTCCTTCTTTCTTTCCTGACTGTCCAATGACACCATACTTTTCCACGTCCTCGCGTTGTTGTGTTTTTGTCTCTGTTCATGTTTGGATTAACTAATACACACACACACACACACACAAACACACACATACATATATATAGAGAGATATAGATAGATAGATAGATAGATGATAGATAGATAGATAGATAGATAGATAGATAGATAGATAGACAGATAGATAGATAGATAGATAGATAGATAGATAGATAGATAGATAGATAGACAGATAGATAGATAGATAGATAGATAGATAGATAGATAGATAGATATCACATGATCACGTGACCGACCAGACCATCAGATGTTGCTATACATCGCTGGTCACAATGCGTTCGCATTGTTTTAGCCTTCGAATGACGCAACCCCGCTGGCTAAGCGAGCAGGCCAACAGTAGAAAGAGTGAGAGAAAGAGTGGTGAAAGAGTACAGCAGGGATCACCACCCCGTGCCGGTTCTTTTAGGTGTTTTCGCTCAATAAACACTCACTACGCCCGGTCTCTCTCTCTCTCTCTCTCTCTCTCTATCTCTCTCTCTCTCTCTCTCTCTCTACATATATATATATATATATATATATATATATATATTATATATATATATATATGGAAATAGATGTAGTGTTATTTTCAATTTATGGTTTTGTATAAGGCAAAATATATAATAGTATATTAATAGAAATATTAAAATGTATGATTATTAAAGTATACAAATATACTTTTGTGTGTGTGGGTGTGCGTGTATGGGTGTGTGTGTATTAGTGTGTATTGTGTGTGTACCTAGAAAGACAAGATATTAAATATTTAAGCAATAATATGCCAAAAATTCTAATAATTGAATACATTACATCGCAATATCTATAATGTAACAATGTATTTACCTATATACATATTTTAAAACAAACTATGATACAAAAGAATTAACTATACACTTAAACACTCTCCATTTTCTCATATTATCAATTATACATATATATATATATTTAATAGATGGAGTTGGAAATAGAACAGAAGTAAATCTAAGACATTTCAATTTAAGATGGAATTTATTAAAAATGATTTCAAAATTTATAGAAAGAATATATTTCCAGTTTCAATGATGAATCGCATCTTATCAAATAGTTAAATTTGTAGAAACTTGAAGCAAAAGCAGTATATCTTCTGTCGGGGGTCAAAAACATGTCTGCATATTTTCGTTGAAGTCTTCTTTTGATATAGTTTGGTATAGAGTTCCGAGTGTTGGGGAGTAAAGAGTGGGTTGTAGTTGTCTATTGTCTAAAGCAAACCATTGTGGGTTCCTCACAAGAGAGTGACTTAAAAGCATTTAAGGGAAAGGTTTTACGTACACCTGTGTGTGAGTGTGTATGTGTGTGTGTTATGTTGAATATCCTATCAATATGTTTGGAATGTAACCGTGCTCCAGCATGGCCACAGTCAAATGACTGAAACAAGTAAAATAGTAAAAGAGTCGCATGTTTGTTGATGGGTGTGTATATTGTGATGATGGGTGTGTATGTTGCGACTTGAAGAAAGATTTCCTTTTGAGTTAGATGTAAATTTTGAGTGTCTCCAGCTGTGTGTATGTGTGAGTGCTTGTGTGTGTATGAGTGAGTGCTTGTGTGTGTATGTGTGTATGTATGTGTGTGCTTGGGCGTATGTGCGAGTGGGTTTATTGCGATGTTTTTGTTGTGTATGTGTGAATGTGTGTGTTGTTTTTGTGTGTGTGTGTTTGTTCGTGTTTGAGCAGATTTATTTGTGTGTGTTTATGTGTATTTTACGATGTTTTCTTTTGTGTGTGGGTGCACGTGCATGTGTGTTTGTGTGTGAGTTTATGAGTGTTCTCAGACATGTGTGTATATGTTATTTGCGATCTTTTCTTTTGTGTGTATGTGAGTGTGTTTGTCCGTGTGTGCAGGGGTGTGTGTATATGTGTGTTTTTGTGTGTGTATGTATGGGTGTGTGTGTCGTTTTGTTATGTTTTTGTGTGTATGTGCATGTGTGTGTGACTGTGTGCAGAGGTGTGCGGGTCGATGCATATTTGCGTTTGTGTATGTGTGTATTGTTTTTGTAATATTTTCTTCGGTGTTTATGTGTGTGTCTGTGAGTGTATACGTGCTTCTGTTTTCGTGTGAATAAACTGTCGTCTAAGTTGCGCAATAATGAAAATAACACAGTTATCTCATTTTAATAGGTATATTTACCAATATTACATAAAAATATCTTGAAATACTAAAGAGTAAGTGGCTTCAACAACGGCCCCTAGACGCCTTCGGAATCTCCTGCAAATCTTCTCGATGGTCTCCTTGTTCTAGTTGGTGAATGCTGCCATAAACCTTGCTTTCAATTCACCTTTGGTGTTACAAGGACTTTTTTTAGTCTCTCATTGAACTGCACCCCGTGCATAATAATCAAGCGGTTTGCAGTATGAGGCCTTGGGTGGTTAGATGTTAGGGGTGATGTCGTCGCAGAAATTGTCTGACAGCCGTGACTGGGTTCTCCTGTGTGTGTGGCAAAGTGCAGAGTCATGTTGCCAGTCACAGTGTCTTCCAGCAGCCATCCTCTTGACCCATGATAGCACTACTTCCTCTATTAACTTGATGCAGGCCTCCGTGTTGAATCTGAGATGTGTGGATAGATGAATGGAGGCATAACAGCACCACCACTAGTGATTACTCCGAACACCATGATTTTGGCTGGATGTTCGATTTGTATCACTCTCGGTACATGTCTTCGGATTGCACTGTCTTCAGATTGATTCCCAAACACTCTGAAATGCTTGTATTGAAGATATAGACATGAAACTCAATAAATTCGTGTCAATAATGCGAGCTATATGCGTTAAATATGGCCCAGAGAAGAGAGCCAGTACACATAAAAACTTCATTCCCCGAGACAGGATAATGTTGTTGCGGCGGAGAATAAATGTCTCGAATCATTTAAACAAAGAAAGAGAAACCTGGGTACTCGAAAATATAACAAGAAATCCTATAGCCTTCTGGAAGTTGGCAATGGAGTCTCTTTCAGTACGTTATATATTAGGGCCACTACTTAGTAAAAACAGTTCACTAACTGTAGACCTAGAGAAGATAAATGAAGCACTGAATAAACAATTCCGAAGTGTTGTTACATTTCCACTGGAAAATATGCAAAAATACAAGCCCGAGGGTTCTTCAATGTAAAGAATCTATGCGGAAAAGAGCGAACCATCGATTACATCAACATAACAGAAGAGGATGTAATACCGTCTTTTTGATGGGGCCCAGATGGACTCACGGCTGTTCTCTTAATGACCTGCAAAATGGCTCTTGCTAAGCCACAACAGATACACTTTGAGAGTTTCCTTGCACGAGGTAAACTTCCCATCATGCTAAAAGAGGGTAAACTATGGCCTGTCAATAAAGGAGAGAGCAGAACAGATGCTAAAAACTATAGGCCTCTCTCTCTCTCTCTCTCTGACCTCACATATTAGCAAAACAATGGAACGCATTGTCAGAAAAAGGCTGATCACGTTCCTAGAAGAAAACAACCTTCTAACAAATACACAACATGGCTCCTGTCCAGGGAGTAGCTGCCTCACACAGCTGCTGCAGTATTTTGACTGGGTACTGAAACAACAGCTAAATCATTCATCTGTAGACGCGATATTCCTAGACTTTGCCAAGGCCTTCGACAAGATATATTATGAAATTATATGTCATAAGCTACGAAACCTTGGTATTACTAACTGGGAGAGTGGCTGCATGACTGAAGGGCAGAAGTCAACAATTGTAGCCAATCGTGCTCACTCTGAAGAGTCACCAGTTCTCAGTGGAGTCCCACAGGGAACTATACTGGGACCACTACTATTTGAGTTGGCCCTCTCAGACATGCCCTCCGCGGTACAGTCAGCTGATCAGACCAGTTATGCTAACGACACAAATGTATTGCAGGCTTTTAGGAACCCAGAGGGCATCATAAAACTGCAGAAATATCTGAATGAAATATACAATTCGTCTAACAAAAATAACATGAGTTACAATGCTATTAAATTTCAAGCACTCCACTATCGACCCAACAACAGGCTAAAATCTGAATACACTGGACCAGAAAGTAATACGATCCCAGAATCAGAGTCGGTGCATGAACTGAGGGATCACCTGAGTAATGTGCATATTATCAAGATGGCAACATTATGCAAGCGAGTGGCTAGTTGGATTCTAAGGACATTCAGAACCAAATAAAGGGAGGCTCTACTGTTTTATGTGGGACTTTCGTTCTCAGCCGTTAGGACTACTGCTCCCAACTATGGTGCCCAGTGAGTGTGAAAGAAAATGGGGAACTCGAAGCAATCCATCGCCAATACACAAAGAAGATTTACTCGATGCAAAATATGGACTACTGGGAGAGGCAAAAGAAACGGAGTCTCTATTTCCTGGAGAGAAAACGAAAGATATATACGATGATATATATTTTGATCTTGGATGGTTTAGCTCCCAAATTTTGAATTATCAGCTATACCAATCCTCGAACTGGGCGGCACTGCATCAAACCAAAGATCCCGTCTTACACATCTAAAATAAAGACAGTACTGCAATAATCTGGGTTTCAAAGACCAGGAATTGTTCAATATCCTGCCAGGCAACCTTAGTGATCTACATGGTGTTGATGTGGAAGTTTTCAAGAAACGTCTGGACAGGTTTCTATTTGAGATACCAGATGAACCCACATCGCGACAGGAGACATAAGAAGAGCAGCTCCATCCACCTCGCTACTTCACCAAAAACAATAACGGAAACAACACCGTGAAACTACAAGTGGTGCATCAGCATGACCTCAACCCTGGGCTGAAACCAGTAAGAGATAAAAGATACATATACACACACACACACACATATATATATATATATATATGTTATTACTCGATAGATAAGTGGTGTTACGTCATGTCTATAGGTAGCGTGGCTTGGAGCATATATGCATTTTTATTATCCATGTAATAAAAGAATAAAATCATCATCAGTGAACTGGGTTCTGAAACGGATAAAGATGTGTGAGTGTGCGTGTTTGTGTGAGCGCGTCCATGTGTTTACTTATACATGGATGTATTGGTCTGGCCTAGAAATCCGTTCGATTTTTGTCGGCACCACAATTCAAGCACACTTATGAATAACTTTAATATGTCACTTGCGCATGCGCACTCGTTAGCTACCTGACTTTCCAAGTTTTTCGGACGGAAATTGCGACGAAACATGTATTCTGTGTGCTTGTGATCAACGTGTAAATGGCGAACCAAAACCAACACTTGCGATTACACCTGCTATTTAATTTATTTATTTAAATATATGGCAAGATCGCGGCAGAAATCTGCTAAAAGATCTCGGCTATGTTTAGAGAGGGTGTATGCCTGAACTGGTTTTTCAAAGTTTCGATTGATAAATTTTTCATCTCATGATGCATCTCGATCACGTTGGTGGACAGAGAGATTAGCAGCGACACCAAAGCAAGTTATGGTCGTATGACCAGCAACACTGCAAATATTCCTCAAATATCCAAATCGAATGTTAAAAGCCATCTGCATTAAATTGCTTTCGTCAGCATGTTTCATGTTTGTATTCTAAATGATTTGCACGAGGCTCACCTCCCCCAACGGTTCTCCATGTGCGATTAGTTGCAGAAATTCGGAGAAAATTGTTCTCTTTTGAAGAAGATAGTGACACTGGAAGTACAATTGATCGTCCATAATAGTATGAAGCGCTAATTGTCGTAGGGAAAACGTGGCAAAAAATCCAAAAAAAAACAACAGACAGCATCTTAAGCAGCACTTCGCCCGAAGAAGGTTATGGCTTCAATTTTGTTGGATCGGAGATTTTACGATCTTCTCTCGGGAAGGACCATCAGTGCAGATCTGTACTGTGACCAGTTGAACAATTTAAAAGCGGTGATCCACTAGAGTTTTACAGCACACACTTTTGCAGTGGCGGCAGCAATTACTGAGTCTTAACTCTGAGGTTTAGTTGCACCCTTCATATTCGCCTCAGTTTTCCATCTGTTTCAATCAGTTCATAATCCATTGAATGGACAGACCTTCAACTCTGATGAAGTAGTACAAATTTACATGGAAGCGTCTTTGCCAGTAAGGAACATAAATTCTCTGAGCAGGGAGTCATGGATCTGCCCACAAGATGGAGGAAGTTATTGTAACGAAATGGTAATTATACCACTGATTTAATAAATAACTTTGTATTTAAAAAATTATTTTTCACTTTTGCTTAAAACACCGAACGGAATTTTTCTCAAGCGAATATGTGTGTGTCTGTATTAATGTGTGTGTATTGTATGTGTCTGTATGTGTGTGTGTGTGTTTTGTATTTTGTTGCGTCTACCTCTGTGTGTGTGTGTGTGTTGTATGCATGTATGTATACATGATGCCTCCTTTGCCTTATTATTTCATAATCTTTTCTACTATAAGCACAAGGCCTGGAATTTGGAGAAAGTGGACTAGTCGATTACATCGACCCCAGTGTTTGACTTTTACTTAATTTATCGACCACAAAGGATGAAATTCAAAGTCGACCTCGGCGGAATTTCAACTCGGAATGTAGCGATGGGCGAAATACCGCTAAGTACTTCGTGCAGCGTGCTAACGATTCTTTTCTAATTTAGACACAAGTCCCGAAATATTGGGGGAGGTGTCCAGTCGATTAGATCGACCCCAGCACGCAACTGGTACTTAATTTATCGACCTCTAAAATGATGAAAGGCAAAGTCGATCTTGATGGAATTTGAACTCAGAATGTAAAGACTGATGAAATACAGCTAAGCTTTTGCACGCGTGCTAACGTTTCCGCCAGCTGACTGCCTTCCCTCAGTATTCCATAAAGTTTTGTTATTTTCATTCCGAAACTGAGGCACTTACATAAAATGGTCACAGAATATTCATTGGTTATGCTTGGAAAAGAGAATGACGCCAATTGTCTCCTCCCAAACCCCACATATTCTGCAGTTACTTAATATCTTCTACTTGATTACATGTTTGCTAGACGAAATGGTTCGACCATATGTAGTATTCAGGAACCCTTCAATTTCAGCTATAATGACTGCGAATCTCAGCGGGTATTATGATTTTGTTTTTCTCCATTTCTAACTCCATCAATTACTCTGGGTATTTCACATGTCATGGATTTGTTGTCATTGTTTTCCATAGTTTTATATAGTCACATTATTCACCAATTTTCGATTTTGCTTCCTAATGTGAGTATTTTCTATTCCCTCCTCTCAGCTGAGGCGTCTGCTTTGTATTTGCTGTCTTTGTTGAAAAACCTATCACATTGTCGTGTTCCGTTTGTGATTTGTAATTTGTTTTGAATACACAAAGTCGCGTGAACGCACTTTACAATCTACAGTCGCTAACCATTTATTTATACATATCCATTTACCACATTCCAATATAACAATGAAGAGCATGCATTTTTCATAATGCACGCATTCGAACACACCATTGCTCACATATTGAATTATATTTTCGCTCGCGCACATATCTTAATTCGAAAATATGACTACTCTTCCTGACATCGACATAATCAATTTCCACCCTTGATGACCAGCACATACCACCAACAAATCATTTGCTTTAGTCTTCATATACATAAAACTTTTCTAGTATAAGCAAATAGATAAGCAGTTCGCTTTGCAAACGTGAAGCCCGACAAGTGTTCGATCCCACTACATAGCAACTTGAACACAATTTCCTTTTCTATAACCTCAAGTAAAACTATCAGTTGTGCGTAAAATTGGGGAGATGGAAACTGAAGAGAAGCTTGTCGATTGGGTGTAACCTATAATTTAAGGTAAAGCCTTATTGTATCCTGTATTACGATGGTCATGCCTGAGAATTACGTGAAGTATACACATGTCTGTAGATTTTACATCCATTTATATGTAACTTCAGAAGGAGGTACTTCATTTGACCTAGCAACTGATTCCTGATCATTAAACAACGGATATCTACCACCGTCTGCTGGCACATGCACATATAGAATTTCACCATCCACGTTTGTCATACGGAGAAAAATCTACTTCACAGGTACATAAACGCCTTTCAACATATAGTTTAGGTGTTCTCCCTTACTAGGCATAAGTTTTTCTTTTATAAGTCACTCATATACGAAAGCAATTCCCTGCTACACTGCTTCACATCTACCTCTCAGCATATCACGTCTTTGACTCAACATCAATTCATCGTCTTATATATATTTTTTTTTATTTTATATCCTTCACCGGTTTCGACAATGGATCTCGATTCGAAATTTGGAGTTATACTAATTCAACATAACTAGTACTTTATTCAGTTGACCCCGGAGGAATGAAAGGCAAGTTAACCTGGGTGGAGATTCCATAAGAGACGGAACAAATGCGGCAAAATATATTGTTGCAGTTCTGAATTTCTAGAATCTCTCGGATTTATCAACAATGAGAATGAAATGGGTGTATTATTGTTTTGAAGCTACTTTATGAAGTTTTGATGGCACTTTCACAGAAGCAGACAAACATCCAGTGGAACCGCATTTAACGTTGCATATTGTCTATTGCCAAAACGGAACTGCTGAAGATCGTTCTTCCCAAACGTGTGGATGCTAACCTGACGCCATAGTTTGTAAAACGTATCTAAAATTCAAAACTGGATATGCTTTTTTATATATGTGAATTCGCACACAAGCGCACGTACACAAATACGTATATATTCATTTAGATATTATACGTATATTTATTAATTTTACTGACTACATACATAAGTATAGGGACTATAACAAACCCTACTGTCTATGAAGGAAGAACCCATTACATGATATAATTCTGGTTCTATTTTATCAAACGAAACAAATACGTGCAGGTATCAGACAATTCTGGTTCTATTTTATCAAACGAAACAAATACGTGCAGGTATCAGACAATGCAACAAAAACGAGCATGAAACTATCATTAGACAGCCAGTTATATTCATCATCATCTCAACATTTATGAAAAGTGTCTTCGTTTAATGCTTTAACATATTTATATACGATTCTTTGCATCAAATAAAGGTGTTTATCTGTAGAATCAGACATCAGACTTGTGTTCCTAAGATTATTGGGCGAAGTACACTCTGGTAAGAACATACTTTTAGAAATAACAGCCAGATGTCTCTTGAATCATATCTTATTTTCTTAGAAATACAAGAACATATCGGATAATGTTATTTTGTAAATAAGACAGAAGAGTCAATGTTGAATAGATTTTCGTCATAGCTTGTCAAATAGATTACACACAGGTACATATACACAGGCACATTGAAAAACGAACATATGTCGATGAAATTTAAATAGCTACTTAATGGACCTCTCACATGTAAATACCTACTAAATAGACCCTTCATAATATAAACATACAATCACTGATTTATACGAGGGTACACTGAAAACTACATAGGCTAATTATGAAGGAGTGATGCTAGAGTTGTCAAATTTTACATGCTTTAATTTGAACCCTTCCTATTAATAACTTCATATTTTATTGTTGATTTCCTTTTCAGGTAAACTCGCATCTGACTCTTCAAAGAAGACAACTAACTAGTAGCGACGTCACTTGAAAATGGGCAAAATTTGGTATTGTAGTATTATCAAGTACCTGCAGGGAAAACGTTTAGCCCACAAGGATGTTCATGCTGACACGGTTGCTACAATAGAGGATGACGCTCCAAGCTATTCTGTTGTCATATCTATTGTTGATGACTTTCTATCAACAGTGCAAAAGTTGGCAGCCGAATTTAGAAGGGGGATTCTTGAAGATGACCCAAGGTTCAGAAGTCCTGCAACTGCCACGACAGAGGAGAACATTGATCATGTTCACAACATGGTGATAGATAACAGGTTATTGACTTTAAATCAAATAGCCAATGCTATTGGCATATCTCGATAGAGAGTTAAAGATACCCTGTACAATGAACTTGGCATGAAAAAGGTTTCTGCTCGATGGCTGTCACGTCCTATGACACCCGATTAAACGTGCATCAAGCAATAACAACTTGCTGAAGCAGTTACAAAAGGTATGAAGGCCAAACTCAGGAAAACTGAATGAAAACGGTTTTGTTTCATCAGGATAATTCTCCAGTGGACAGGTCCTTAATTCCAATGGCTGCTGTACGTGACTGTTACTTTGAAATGATTGTATGATTGTTCACCCTCCCTATTCTCCTGATATGACGCCATCTGATTATCATCCGTTCTTCAAACATCAAATACACACTTGGCTTTGAATCTGTATCGCAGTGACGTCACATTTGTTGTTGGTGACTTTCTTCACCAATACCGATAGAAAATGTATGTTGACCGCAAGGAGGGTTATGTTAAAAAATAAACTCCATCTGCTGACATTCCATGGAAGTATCTTTATCAGCCTATGAATTATTCAGCCGACTCTCGTACCCACGTTTATTTGTTACAATAAGCCGTTATATTTTCAAAGAAAACGCATTCAAATTCTTTCTAATCTTCTCACAAATCTCATCCCGTCTAGGTCGAACACTACTCCTTAATCCTTTAGCTGAGAAGAGCAAGCGTCTCCACAGGGTCTCTCATCTTTCTCCTTTCTGCTAACTAGTTATTCTTTTCTCATTACAATGGAAAATGCAATGGGAAATCTTTCTTGCTCGACTGACTAAATATTAAAACGAAAACAACGTAGGAGTTAAAACATAATTCACTTTAGATTATGAATTTTCTATTAAGCATGAATCTATGCTGCTAACACAATATTAATTTCTAAAACAATTGACATTCAAAGGTAAATCTCTTTTCATATTTAAAGTATATTCTTGCCTTTAATACATATGAAATAGCTAAGCATCCCCGCTCTTCCCCACCTCAGTGTTAAAGCTAGCGTAATTGATATTCATACATTGCGAATATTTCCATTTATTTCTCATATGGATCAAATGACTCCTGTAGAATAGAGGTGTTTCATAGTAATCGCATTTGAAATATTATGCCCCACCACATTAGCAGACAACCTATTATTGCCGATATGAGTTGAACTACTAGACACAATGACTTCAAAGTTAATTGAGTATTGCCTAATATGTGTGTGTGTGGGAAAAGAGATAGAGTGTGTGTGTTTGTATGCATATAAGTTTGCATGTGTGTACGCATTCATATATATATATACACATATATGTATTTATATATAATATATATATATATATACATATATATATATATATATATATATATACATAATATATATATACATACATATATACATATATATATATATGTATATATATATATATATATATATATATATATATATAATATATATATATATATATATATATATAAATGTATATATATGTGTGTATATATATATATAATATATATATATATATATATATATAATATATATATATATATATTGATGGTGAGGCATAAATATATTTGTGTGAGATGCAGTTTATGTATATAAATTTCCATATCATCAGAATTTGGTGGAAATATAATGAAAAGTAAATCATCGATTAACAATGAAGATCGTCTGAAATATACATCAGTACAGTTCCGTAAGCTGAATACCCAACTTCATCAAAAAATTGCTAAGCATCACAAATGGACTAATTATGTTCGCATCTCTTTTTCACACTGGCTCTTTTCCATTCTCCTTTCTTTCACATGTCTGTATGTCTGTACCTGTGTCTTTGGATATATACGTGCGTTTATACATACATATATATACATACTTATATAGACACATATACATATATATATGTATATGCATGTATATATATATATATATATATATATATATATATATGTGTGTGTGTGTGTGTGTGTGTGTATACACACACACATACACGCGCATACACACATACACATGGCTGTATTTACATAAAATATATAAAGTGAAATCATCATTAGGACAGTGGAAGAGAGTGAAAGCATGCTTAAAGAGAGAGAGAGAGAGAGAGAGAAAAGAAAGCGTGAGAGAGAAAGAAAGTGGGAGAGAAAGAGAGAGACAGAGGGAGAGACAAACAGATAGACAGACAAAGAAACAGACAGAGTGGGAAAGAATGTCTTAATATGTTGATGCAAAACGAGACAGCGTTGAGAGTGAAGGGGCAAACCAGTGAAAATGATATCAATGAAGAGAATATTAGAAATGACAGTAATGGGAAAATGAACAGTCTTCGAAGAAACTTCATCAAAGAAAACTATGTGTCACGTAACAAACTGGAAAGAGCATACACCATATGTTATAAAACATAAAAACAAAGACATAATGTAATTTAGCTTAATAATATAAAATTCATGGCATGTAACAATCGTTATCTTAGTTTGATGTTCGATACGTTGCAGACACATTTAAAGTATATATACGTTAGCAGAAATGTAATAATACTGCGCCAAAGACCATGGCGGAACCAATGTAATGGGCAACTTCAACCGTGATATGCATACATATATATATATATATTTACATATACATATACGGGCGTGTGTGAATATGTACATGTAAATATACGTGTATGTATGCGTACGTATATATATATATATATATTATATATATATATATATATATATATATATATATGCATATGCGTGTATGCTTGTCTGTGTGTGTGTACTATGGTATTATTGCGCTACTGTGAAAAGCCACACACTTTAGTTTTCATAGATTTTTCCACTATTGCGTTTTTCTTGTTGTTGACCCCAACTGAGGATTGTCCCAGAGACCTTCAAGCAAACGTGTCGCAGCCTTACAGATCCAATTTTTACTTAAATGCAAAGAATCAAGGGCCATATTTTCCAATGCCTTCTTTTCTATTAGAAGGATTTGATTTTTAGCTGTGTTCAGCCCATATTTGTATTTTGTGGGTCACCGGTGTATAACCTTCTTCATTGTATAGTTCTGCTATTGTATTTTCACTGCATTGAATATATTAACATATGCCTAATATATTAACAATGTGTATTAGTGTTCTTTTGTGTAACCTGTGTATACTTGCATGTCCTGGGAATTTAGTTACGTTTTTGCAAGCTATTATTAATCGCTTCCGTCCTCTACCCTACACTGAACTATCCATACGTAAATATTATCATAGAATTTTCATTTCTATCGATTATATTTGAAATGGATATTAGGAGATATATCTTGCTTGCGATAATGACATTCATATCCGGACAACAGCTTAATCTACTGGTCTGCAGCCTTTCCCATCCTCCACAGTTCACTCATGTAACCATTATTCACTTTTCTATCTTATGATACTATACCATCCTGTTTCTCGTACCTGTCCACTAGCCATGGCGCAAGCTGCTGTTTGGTGGACTAGATGCAAAGACCTTGAGACGTTCGTCTTCGATCAGGCTATCACCCACGTTTTAGTTTCGTGAAAGGTAAATAAGTGAGGCAAACGAAGTCAGGATTAGTATCCTTTTTGGAGGTGTCCATAAGTATCCATTAAAGATCAGACTCATATTGAGGAATTTATATAAACATTTATTGTTATGATGTACATTCCAAATGATATGAGACTTTTCTTAGGAAACGTAGATAAAACTGTGCTAGATTATTGCAGTTTTAGTATATAATTACTATACATCTAGTAATCGGACCACCATCTTTTGTTATTCCGGGTAGAAAGAGACGGTTGTAACGGTACATTGAACCAATCCTGTTAAACATAGATAGTCACACTTGACTGTTTGCATAATGCAGTCCGAACGTCTGGAAGCTCGCTATACAATAAAATTTTGTGTGAAACTGAGCGAAAAAACAATGGAAACTTATGAAATGCACCAGATTGCTTGCGGGTTAACATTTTTCTTTAGCACAAGAAGTTCAAGCAACGTATAGAGGAGGTGAGAGATGATGAGAGGTGTGTTTATGAGGAGAAGAGGAAAGTTAGACCATCAGAAATAGTGGAAAAATTTCGAAATTTTCTGGATGAAGACTGTCGTGTGTCTATAATGACAATAAATTCTTAGTGGATGTGACAACTGTGCACAGGATTAATTATGAAGATCTGAACATTCTCAAAATTTGTGCAAAGCTTGTTTCTGATCACCAACTACTCGAAAGAGATGTGCATCGAAACTGTCCCTCACGTTCCTACAGTTAAGACCTTGATCCCTGGAATGTTTGTCGTCCACTAAGCTGACGATGAACCTCAGAAGCAGTTCTTTTAAAATGAAGAATGCTGTGATAGCTGCCCTGCACACCTTCTCTTGCTGGTAGTAAGTAAGACTGAAACAAATGCTTAGTGATATTTGTCCTGGTTTTCTGTTCCTTGTTCACATTTTACCGAGGACGAATTTGTCAATCATTCTTTCGGGGTCGATAAAATAAGTACCGGCTGATTGCTGGTCCTTTGCCTACAAAATTTATGGTCTTGTCTCTATAGTAGAAATAACTATTAATATTGATATTGGTGATAATGGTAATAGTTGCCTGTGTAAATTATTTTAATCTGCTACCCATCTATATTAATTGTGCTCTGCTTGTATCATATCACTCTTATTTATGCCACATCATGTTCTTCTATTTATAGACTATTTGTGTCTTTCTTTGTCTCCATGAAGCCTGACAAAGAATTAATTCTCCATAATGATTGTCAGTTTAAATGTATTTCCCCATGTTCTCGTTCTACATTGAGCTATTGCTTTCTCTCATCTTTCACTCCTATTTATGCTCCACTATTTATATTTCTCTTCTCTTTTCTCTCATTTGAATTTATTTTTCGACGCCCGTACTTCTTTTTACTGCTCTAAATGAGGTACGTATAAGCTCCACCAGCACCGCCACCGTCACATGTCTATCCTCATTTTATACCCTAGTAGTACACGTGACAGTGGCATCCTCACACTACTAAATAAAACGGAGGAAATCTCACCAATTGAATGGATGATGTCCACACAACATCCAGGACACAGGCTGTCTACGACTAAAAACAAAACCTCACTGCAGATGTTAGGTGAGGAGATTGTTTTCTTTATTTGGGCACACCACAAGGCGAGAAAACTCTGTGAAACTGCAGATGAACTCACGACAGTTAAGGCAGTTAAAATAATATGCTTCTTTATTAGCCACACAGGGCTGCACACGGACGGGACAGATTACAAAGTAGAGCTTGGGGGGGGGGAGAAAAAATAGTGGGGAAGGTTTCCGATCAAATGGATCGTAAAAGGGAAAGAAAAAAAAGGGAACGAAAAAAAAACGATCACTAGGGATCGTGTATCAGTATCTTCTTATTAGTGATGCATTCCGCTGAGCTCTACCATGTCTTTCATAATTACACGGCCAATGAAAATATACCATTCGGTATCTGTAGTCGACCTAATTAACTAACCACCTGCATCCCAAAAATTCAGGCCTTGTGTCTATATTAGAAAAATTATTATCGTTGATGTTGGCCTCAAGCCAAAATTTCAAAATTTTAAGAAGACAATAAAACTAATGGCGACATAACAGATGAACAAAAGGCAATCTACGACAGAATAAATGTAAGGCTACAGGAGAACGATAGTGACATTATTTGCAACTTTAAAAGATTTGACTGATGAAAATTGAACCAAGAAACGAAAAATGTCAATGAAATTCTGAAATACATCAGAACAAACAACATCACAGAAACAAATAATTTGATCAATGCAGCAAGTATTGTTGTAGCAGGAAACGTGGGTGTTGATGTCAAGAAAAAAATATTATGGGAGTAACAAAAGAAAAGATCCATGGTGGAAAAGAAGCATATAGGCAGGGTTAGATATGTTCTCAAAGGAAATTTCTGTGTTAAACCGAAGAGACAAAGTGGAGCTTAAAAGCGAAGAAAAATACACGGCAGTGAAAAAGAAGTATAATATTGAAATAAAGGGCCTGAAGGTATTAGTGGAGGACTGAAACAGAGCATTGTTGCAAAAAAGCAAAGATGATAAGATACGACCAAAGAATGACGAGTTACCACCAGAAAAAAATTATTCAGAGTAGATCAGAACAGATTCTATAAAGAAATAAATGGAGAGTGTACAGAGGAAAAGTTGATACCAGATAACATTGAAAGTCAAAGGTTTTTGAGTGACATCTCGAGCAAAGACAAGGAGCACAAGAAGCCTGTTGAATGGTTGCAAGAACTGAAACAAACAGTAGTCTGTAAAAAACAAGCAGAACTAGTCATTTCAGTTAGGGAGGTGAAGGAAATCAGCAAAAAAATGAGCAACTGGAAGGTCCTGGGACTAGATAGAGTTCAAGACTACTGGACCAAAATATTTGGTGAATGTCATGCCCGAATAGATGCGCAACTCAACACCTTGTTAAATGCTGACCAAACAACACCAGAGTGGTTGACATTGAGTAGGACATTGCTGTGCCTGAAAAACATCGAAAAAGGAAATACGGTAGACAATTACTTATGTAGAATATATTGACTGGAATACTCGCAGTCAATGTAGGAACATCTGGAAAAAATGGAGTCCTGCCACATAAGTAGAAGCGTTGCAAACGTAAGCGCAGCGGTACCAAGGATCAACTCCTGATAGACAAAACTGTACTTAGAAATGCAAGAGGAGGAAAAGTAACTCAGCCATGTCATTGATCGACTATCGTAAGGCGTACGATGATCCCACATTCTTGGATTATGGAATGTATGAACCTATTTGGTGTCGCATCGAATGTTGAGCGATTGCTTGGAAAAAATATAGCGAATTGGAGGATGGACCTGACAGCATACGGAAGAAGCTTAGGGAAAGTAGAAATTAGGAAGGGCATCTTCCAAGGGGACTGCCAATCACCACTATCTTTCTACTGTGCTTGATACCACTAACATTGATTCTGAGGAACGCAAAAGCTGAGTATGTACTCAAAAGCCTCCAACAAAGACTCGATGATTTGTTATTCATTGATGACCTCAAACTTTATGGTAAAGATGAAGCTCAAGTAACTTCCTTCGTTGATACAGTGTATACCTTCAGTGCTGATATCAGAATGGATTTAGGAGTGAGAGAGGCAAAATCAAATGTATGGACGGGCAAGTAATTCGGTCGGGAGATGTTATGAAGCAGATAGAAGAGACGGGCTATAAGTACTTGGAGATATTGGAAATGGATAAATTGATAGAGAAAGAAATGGCAGAAAAATCTAAGGTGGAGTACTTGCGCAGATTAAAACTGATTCTATAGTCGAATTTAAATGGACGGAAGAAGATCGAAGCAATCAACACCTGTTATAAGTGGCCCAAAGCCGCTTAGGACATTGTAAGTAAATCAAACATGTAAAGAAGCACCGTTCGAAGGAATTAACATCGCCCGCAGTGTCATTAAAACCTAGAGAGGTCCCTATTTGGAACATTGTGCTTTAAGGCGGCTGAGGGGGAAACATATTGGACCAATGCTCTATAGCGTCACGGGGGACTACGGTAGTCTCCCTTTAACCGTAGTTCTACTTTTATCCCCCACCTCACTATCCTACTTATTTATTTCCTTTCTTTGCCTACTAATCTCTCACTTCAATGTTATAAAGCATTTGTCCACCACCAACAGCCGTAACCCACGATGGTTCAAATATGGAAAACATGCTATATGCTGCTGAATTAGTATCAAATAAAAATCACCGTCTCTATATCATACTAAATGTATGCATACCATTAGAAGTTATTAAACCCTGGATTTAATCGAAATAAAATCTCTTCATTAATCTCTCGCGTTAAAAATGCACTTTATATAGGCGCGTGACGAATATCATCGCTGCAGTGATTCATGGGACCGACTGACACGCTTCGCTATGGTGGGGCTTGCTGTAGAAAAGGCTCGGTAACAACATTGGATTCCTATTTACATTCAAATGATATTATTTCTGCTTTTTATAATTATGTTGTATAGGAATCTGTAGTAAGCTGAATAATTCAAGAATACTTGCCAAGGCACTTCCTTCACGACACACACTATATTTAGATCTTTGTATCTCAACATTGCTTTGAACATCTAGAATGAGTTAATATAGACTTGAATTTTAGTGTAATGTTCAAATCGAATGGTGGTGCCTAGTAACTATAAATCATTGTTTAAAATTATAAAATGCATTTAAATCCCAGTAGCTGCTGTACTTCGCTCACGTATAACATTATCCATTAATTTGTTTAACAAGTCATCTTAAATTTAAGTTCATGTACATTATATTTCTTTGGGACGTTATAGACATGAGTGAGGTGCCTTAATTATATATAGAATCACGTCTGATCTATTGCTAGGTCAAACAGCTCAACTTCGACTGATTTATATCTAATACAGCAGGGATATCGCATGACTTTGACACAGTTCTGGCATACAGGAGATTCACGCAACCGTTTTATCTGATACGACAGAACGTAGAAGAACCATATATTATGTACGACAAAGCTGAAGCGGTATAATATATTACATTATGATCGCTAACTTGGTAACAGTTACCATTCTTGCCGACTATAACGTTTCATGCTCAACGAAAAAAATCTATTTTTCCGAAGGACAGTAACTTCGATAATTTTTTATATATTTACACATATTTTTTGCAGTGAAATAGAAAATCAATGAGCAGAGGTAGATTATGCTGTGTGAGAAGCAGAAAATATTATTATTTCTTCCTACTTTCCAATTATCTTAGTCGAAAATAGTTGCTAAATGTGTCTTAACACTTCAGTGGGTAGGCAGAATACATGATATGCAAGCATGGTGCATTGCAGTGATCTTTTAACAAACAGAGATATAATCTTTAAATCAGAGGCCATAAATGATTTAATCTTAGTCAAATACTCCACTCTTTGGGGGATACAAAGTTTATGGGCTGGATTCAATACATTGGTTTCTATTTAACAAGGAGCGATCAACCTAAATGGTCAGTAAATTTGTAAAGATCGTGCATTTTCAAATCTTACAAGCACAAATGAGACTGTGATGTTTTATCGGTGAGGCTGACTATAAACTGGGTGATCTATGGTGCGGGACAAAGCAAAATTCAATACATCGATTTTATACATAGCAGGTATTATGTGCAAATGGGAACGTACTAAACTTTATTTGTTCTTGATTTCAAATGCGAACCTTACTCATGTGTTCAATTCTCTACACAGACAATCACTTATTTTCACCTTTCATAGTTTAATCAATTCACTGTTGTAATGTCCCTATTAATAAACAGAAATGAAGAAACTATAGTTTTTATTGCCATCAGAAATATATCTACACACATACATACGTACATACATACATAAATCAATAACACCAGCAACTTCTGAAACGAGGAAATCAAATTCTCGTCTTTATCATGGATTACTAAATATTTTTAGAGTGATCAATGGTGATATTTCACACCAAATTCCGTATATTTTAATCCTAACACTGAATGGCTGAAAGATATTATCGACACAAGAAAACTAAACTATATGTGTTTGTTTGTGTGTCTGTTTTCGTTCGTGTGTGTGTGTGTGTGTATATATATATATATATATATATATATATATATATATTATATATATATATATATATATATATCAACATAAATCCACCCGTGTTAATATACCTATTAGTTTTCTATTCTAGTGCGATGAAGTTTCCCGGTATAATTTCATAAAGAAATACACGAACCTGACAGCACCCAATTTGTGCTAACTAAAACATATAACATTTTTAATAGAGCGGGCAAATGTTATCCCATTTTGAGCTGAGGTTGATATATAACATGAGAGCAACTGATAGTAAATCAAAACATAGCATAGAATTCAACTGCATGTTTACATACATACACAAATACAAACTTACAATCCGCTATCAATGTGTGTGCGTGTGTGTGTGTGTGTGAATATATGTATGTATATACATAAGCAGACAGCTATGTGTGTGTGCGCGTACACACACGTACACACACACATGTGTACATATTTATATATAAGCATATAGATATATATATTTATAAGACACCAAAGTGTACGTATGTCGCTCTATATTTTATAAATAAAATGGGACAAGAACGCAAAACATCCAGAGAGTTAAGTGATACAAAAAGAGGGCCGGAAACCATCTAGATAGACGATACAAAAAGAACAAGGATGGGTCATTCGGAGTTTTCTTTCCTCAGTCGAGTTCGAGATTATCTTTGCAATTTCGGCTGGTTATACTTGAGAGTGTTCCAATCTGCCCAGTCCAAAGGAAGAACTAAGCTAAGAGCATTAGATTCCTTGGAGGAAAGCACTGAATGTAAACGAAAACATGGATGGAAAAAACGGACAATGTTACACAAACACAAATATACATTTATATGCAGACATATATATGTGAGTGTACTCATTTGTATCTCTGTTTGACGGTTATCTGTGAAATGTCATAGTGCGTTCAAATTATAACTTAGATTTCCGATAATAGAGAGTGATGCAGTATATTTCATTTCATGATGATAATTCTCGTGCCTCTTGTCTCATGATGGGTTTATGACAAGTTGTCTGTATTTGTTATTAACATTCTGAAGACAGGTAGCTGGCAGAATCGTCAGCACGCAGAGCAAAATGTTTCGCGACACTACTTCCAGTTTTGCTTTCTAAGTTCAAATTTAGCCGAGGTCGGAGTTACCTGCAATTTTTTCAGAGGTTATAAGTTAAGTACCTGTTTAACACTGAGCTCGACTTGATTGTCTAGCCCCTCCCAGAAAGTTCCAGACATTGTTCCTATAGTAGAACGGCTCGTAAACATATTGACCCTCCTGATATATATCAAGACACCATACGTGCTACATTGAAAAACACTTTGCGATCAGTTTGACCGACGCAACAGATTTATGACCCAGCATAGATGCATTCAATATTCTACAACCGGCGACACAGTTTACATATATTCTAGCATATGTCCTGATGTAAATACTCTCGCCCAAATGGATTTAATTTTACATTGAGATCAAGTGAAATACATACCATATAATATGACTGGATTACCGAATTGATATTTCAGAGTCAATAAACATAGTACCTATAAAATATATAAATAGAAAGAGAGGACTCTAAACGCTGCATATCGATTATTTAGTATATTCTTGGGAATATTTCAGACAAATTCATATTTCAAGCATGCTATGCTAGAATCTACACATCTTGCCTCTGGCACTTCAGAATCTTAACAAAATCAATATTATCGACAAATGAAATTGCCCGCATCTCATTTGAAGTTTTCAGTAAAGACGCCTACCTATAGGCCATCTGTCTCATATTTTAGGCTGCAACAGACCTTTCCTAATCCTTCATCACATCATCTCTCAACTGGTACCTTTGCAAGAAATGTTTCACTTTATGGCAGGGTAGTCTATCTCACCTAAAATATTTGAGTTAAATAATTATCTCTTCTACCAAGAAAGACGTGAATTAACGACTACTCGAACTTTCTCATACATAATTAGTTATAACATTTAGTACTTATCTTCACGGCACAGACATAATACAAACACCAGCGTAGTGATATCTATATTTACTTAGAGCTTGAAAACTACTCAAAATAAGACAAAATTATGAAGGGAAGGGCTCAGAAAATATTTGATGTAGTTTTTGTTTTATATCAGGAAATGAATCAACGAACACCCAATGTGAAAAAATTGGGGATAAACCCAGAATCTATTTCCCTTTCCAGGAACTGTTGTTTTAATTTTCCTATTTTCCAATAGTGTTCTCTGTCTATCATTTGAACTTCATCCTACAGGGGGAAGAGCAACTGAGGAGCGTGGTGGTAGAGTTTGGAAGAGTGTGTGGAAGAGTGGAAGTGAACGTATTTTTTCTATCTGTCTGTTTTGCCGAGCCGCTAAGTTTCGGTGTCGTAAACACACCAACACTGGTTGTAAATATGTGGGGGGCAACACAGACACAAAGATGCACACACATAGATGTATACAAATATACACGACATGCTCCTTCTAGGTTCTGTCTACCAAATCCACTCATAAGGATTTAGTTGGCCCGACGCTATAGTAGAAGACACTCGCCCAAGGCAACACGTAGTGGGACTGAACCCGGAACCATGTGATTGAGAATTAAGCTTCTTACCACACAGCCACATATACACATGCAGAGAGATATACTGACTGATAAATTGATTCATAGATGAAAACATAGATACATAGACAGAGAAACAAATTTACGACGAAACTACAAAGGATTTGGAATCCTATAAAAACATCAGTTAAAAATTCATACTTCTTTTTTTCAGATATTTTCATTGATTATATTGTAAAGAATACATTAGAGATACACAATTTATTGCGTTGAGAATTGATATGGTTAATAGTAATAATCATTTCTACCTGCATTTCTTTCAACAGTAGTTGAGAAGCGTTGATAATATATGTATTATTTCTGCACAGCCCGTATGTATCCTTTCAGAATTTTTCTAAAATACTGTATGCACGTTTGGTTAAATTAAATAGTCGTCTCGTCACACGCAGTTGTTATCTTATACTTTACATTACTTATAATTTCTTTAAAAAATTGTCCTTTATGTTTTTAGGAGTAATACATCTTCGAGAAAGGCAATAAAAACCGTATATATCTACGATATTATTTTTCCGTTAATCATTAAGGATATTTTAAATCATCGTCATTTTTTCCAAATCACACGAGGAAAATAAATTAAAAGTATGTAAGAAATATATGAAATCCACATGGAAATGACATCTAATTCTTTAATGACGGTTGAATCACATCAGGTAAATTGCCAACAGAATTAGTGCGCATATACTATATATTCCCTTGCATATACCACACATTTTTTAGATATCATTTTTGCTTACCTTATAATAGATTGTAAAAGCAAGTTGTTATTTATGCAACAGACAAATCATTTATAAGAATTTGTCACGATGTTCTTTCCGAAAGGGTAATATATTATCTAGATTACTGCTTAGGAAGAGAATCTATCAGAAGCTTTATCAGATGGTTAAAATCACGAGGCAAAAATACAAGTGTCTAATTATCAGTTTCGAATTGTATTTAGTTCAAAAATACGTCGATTCAGTATAGCTATATATATATATATATATATATATATATATATATATATATAGCTATACTGAATCTCTGAGCGAGAGGTAAACACTAGCAGTAGGAGTTGTAAAGTATATATATATATATTATATATATATATATATACACACGAAACGATGTATTTTTGTACTAAATGCAATTCGAGACTGTTAATTAGACACTTGTATTTTCGCCTCCAGATTATTACCATCTGATAAGGTCTCTAAGAGATTCCGTTCCTAAAAAGTCTTTAAAATAATACTTTATCCTTTGAAATATGTATTCATACATACATACATACATGCATACATACATACATACATGCATATATATATATATATATATATATATATAATATATATATATATATATATATATATATATATATATATAAAATATTATTCGAGACAAAACCACTATTTTGCAAAACAAACAAGGAAAGACTTAATCAATACATAAAATTTTAATAAATAGTCAAAAAAACCGCCACTACAATCGTTTCTTGTCTTGATCGACAATCTTCAGGTGGACTTCCAATAATTCAGTGTCAAATTATGAAGTCATAATTATGACTTCATAATTTGACACTGAATTATTGGAAGTCCACCTGAAGATTGTCGATCAAGACAAGAAACGATTGTAGTGGCGGTTTTTTTGACTATTTATTAAAATTTTATGTATTGATTAAGTCTTTCCTTGTTTGTTTTGCAAAATAGTGGTTTTGTCTCCAATAATATTTTATAATATTTTACTATAAAATCGATTTAATCCTAAATCTGATTTTTTCCCTGTAAATTTGGATTTATTCCCTAATATTTATTATATATATATATATATATATATATACATGCACACACACATATGCATATATATATATATATATAGTCAATCAGGATATACGCATTCTGATTGAATACTCTTTGAGCCAACATGTATCTCCTTGCGACAACGTAGCCTCTAATCTAATCAAGATTGCCTTGGCCTGAAGAGTAGCCAGCGGTATGAACCTCGCTTGGATTTTACCACTTCCGAGGTTCCACTCGCTCTGAAATATATGTTGCCTGGATTTTCCTCTTGCATTATTTTTCGCACACTGCACACCCCTGGTCGCCTACCGTGGAATATAAAAAATATCTTTTTTTTCTTTTCATCGTTCTGCGATAAAGAAAAATAATCCACAGCCTTCCATCTCAATATAATACTATTGAGCTTGAATATTGTTTTTTGTATTTTACCTTTTACTACCAATTACTCGAAGCGAACTTTCTTCCTACACCACGATCCCTTATAAGCCTCATTATTAGACTATTTCCCTTATCCATTGCACGATGATCGCTATAAGTTTTAGGCTCATATAAATATCATTATTATTATTTACACTATTTACAGGTTTGGAAAACCCGGCATCTTATAAGAAAACCATTCACACCGAAAGCACATAGAAAGTTTGTTCACAAAACAACTACGAACTAATGTAGTTCTTAAAATTGACAGGAGCAGAGGGGCTAATTCGCTGGTGCAATGGGAACCTATGTAGTCCCGTTTACAAAGATATATGCGCTCGAGTCCCACGCGAGGGAGGAAACCCTAATACTTTTCGGTCTTTTTCTTATACGCCCCATTATTAGACTGTTCTCAAAAACTATTCACCGCCTTGAATTTTTATCGCATTCTGTTAATTTATATATATATATATATATATATATATATATATATATATAAATGTATATATAAGCAGATAGATAGATAGATAGACATATATACATACACATATACATATGTATGGGAGTGGTATGTATATGTGTGTGAGCATGTGTATGAGTGAGTATGTGTGTGCGCGCGTGCGTATACATGTGCGAGTACATTTGCTTATGCATGTGATCATATCTTCTATATCTTCGTCTTAATCCTTTCCCTCAATGCACAGAACCACACCAATTTTCGTCCTCTCCTTCAAAATTCACAATGGACCAAGCTATTACAAATATAACAATCTCTTTACATATCTACTATATGTATCGAAAAATAATAGATGTCAGGAGAAATTTTAATTAGATATTTATTCTAAATTATTTTACTATAGTCTAGCTTCATTTTCCTTCTGTCATCGTATGATTCTTAGGTATAGCATCACGTTTTGATTTAGTTTTATTATGTCTACTTGATTGCAGCAAAATCATTTTGTATATTGAAAATGCGTGGCACTCTATTGAATTTCATAATAAAAGTAAATAGTTATTATTTTATTCAATAGTACGATGTGCATGTTGAACTTACAAGAAATTTATAAGGACATAAAATTCAAGTGTATCGTAGTTTGTCAGTTATTTTTTCAGCCAGTGTAAAGAAAAACGACATCTCGTTTCTTGTAAGATTCATAACTTCAAAGATTATTAATAGAAGGCACTTCTGTAATATTGTCCCTCTCTCGTCCACGGGCTTGGTAAGTCTTAAACGCATCCACACACACGCACAGTATACACATACATATACATAGTTTTGTGTGTGTAAATTTATATATATATATATATATATATATATATATATATATATATATATATATATATATACATATACATGCGTGTGTATATATATATATACATATGTATATATATATATATATATATATATATGTGTGTGTGTGTGTGTGTGTGCGTATGTATGTATATTAACGTATAATATATTCCTTAATAGCAGTAAGACACATGCTACAGCAGAGGAAATCTTCACTAACTTACATTGATATCAATAGAAGTATTAATGGCTCTGTAACCTGGGACAAGGCTTATTGCCAGAATATTTGACATCGGTTTCCAATATTAGATGGCATAATGAATGGTTTTCTTTGGAAATTAAGCAATCAACTATTTAACGGATTGTATCAGGCATTTTCAATGTATTTCTGGAATGCATAAGGAAACATGCACATCCTAGATGGTAATATTAAAGTTAGAAATGACAGTAATCACCCTTTTCGTAGTGATATTGATATCATAAGGCATCATGAAGGATTTAGAGATCTCGAATCATGCCTTAGTATAACTGCAACGATATAAAGGAAGAAAAAATAATAAATCGTGAAATAGAAGCAAAATAATCTAAACCGATAAAAACAAATTCGCACATCCCTTCAATTGAAACAGGAAAAAGATCAATAACGGAAATTGGGATACCAAAGCTTAAGTAGCAAATTACAGTAGCTACAACGGGTGAAGTAAAGTTATATAAATGTTATATGTAAATTAATAAACTTCAAATAAATATGATACATGTAGTGATATACTTGAAATCGATGTAGTGGGCTCTCTGAATTCGCTTTAAAATTATAAATAGATTGATAATGGAACCGAGCAGCATGTAATATGTTATTATTTTAAAGCTTCGTTTTTTTTCCGTTTCTATGGGTAATGTATTTGATCCTGTACTTCATCAAATGTTTTGTAATATTATTTTATAATGATTACGTTTCACTTGGCAAAAGAAATATTAGTCTGAATTCGGTCAATGAAACAATTAATAGATTTTGGGCCTTCTACTGGAATATCTGTTTGTTTGTATACGTACACTGTCATTTACTTACATAAATTACCAACATTCTGATATTGATACAATCACTTCACTGGAAATAATTACAACGAGTTTTCTGAGTGTTCTACCATTAAGCAAAGCGCCTGGCAACTTTTTCCATCTTATAAGGGTAAATACCTAATCTTTCTCTGCGGTTCTTAAAAGTACGCTATGTTCCAAATTAGCTTTCGTGCCTGTAAAACACCAATATGTACAGGTGCTTCGAAAGTTTGTTTATAAAATGTTGTTACTTTATTAGAATATTTTGACAAATGACACTTTACTTCAATATCCAACAGTTTTTTCGCCCTGTAGCAAAATGCATTCATCCTCTAAATATTAACTGAATTGAGAACTGCTTTTCATCCTTGATGTCAATAACACATTTGATTAACTCAGTAGTGATGTCACTCTCGAAAGGCATTGTGCTAAGTAGGTTGACTTGGAAGAGGACATAGTTACACTTTTACTCTTTTACTTGTTTCAGTCATTTGACTGCGGTCATGCTGGAGCACCGCCTTTAGTCGAACAACTCGACCCCAGGACTTACTCCTGGTAAGCCTAGTACTAATTCTATCGGTCTCTTTTTGCCGAACATCTAGGTTACGGATGGAAGGACAAATTCAGACACACAAACATATACACGCACATACATATATATATATATATATATATATATATATATATATATACCGTCTACCAAATCCACTCACAAGGCTTTGGTCGGCCCTATGCTATAGTAGAACACACTTGCCCAAACTGCCACACATTTGGACTGAATCCGGAACCATGTGGTTCATAAGCTACTTACCACACAGGTACTCAGGTAAAACTGAAAATGCAAAAGAGCATTCAGTAAACAAATACTATACTCGAACCATTGATAATGTTTCGAGTAGTGCAACACTTCCTTTGTAATCGAATATACGTGGATGAAACTCAAACGTCGTTCTTTACTATTGACGAATACGCAATAACATGAACGAAGTCAGATGTTGTCTGATTCCCGAACTTCTTTACTCGATAATCACATGTAGTATTCAAAGGACCTTGAATATACAGTTGCCTTCGAATTGTTTCCCGAGATTTACTGATGTTTCTGCGGGAACATTTGTAATGGACCCATACTCAGAGCAAAATTCACATCGCCGATATGCGGAATGCTATTGACATAGTAGTCTCAAAATATTGATTGATTCAACTATTAGCCATGGTAAATATACACGCAAAATAATAAAAGTGGTGAATATATATATATATATATATATATACAATCAACATAGAGAACCTAACTACAAAAGTGTTAATACTACGATGATTTATCATGCAATTAAACGTACCAGCTGCAAGCCAAATTTTGAAAGGTTGCATTTTAATATCTATTATTGTCAGGTGCATATATAACGTATTTACACAGGAACTCAGGAAAATTGGAACTAAGGAGTAGTATTGGTAATGAAAGTTTATATCATATAGCAGTTTTACCAGTGTCACTAGATTAGCCATAAATAGTTATTGTCAAAATCGGTAATAAGCATATATCAAGGAATAAATCATTTGATTTTGATTACATATTCTACAAGTTAAAGCGTGACGCAGCTGCTATACATGTCAACACATTTTGAATGTCTGAAAATAAAGTTGATAATTAAAATATTCATTACTACAAGTCGTTTTTCAACGAGTCCTATACACATACACAAACACATACACATGCACACACACACACATACACACACACACATATATATATATATATATATATATTATATATATATATATATATATATATATGTACATGTATATGTATATCTATCTATCTATGCATATATATATGTGTGTGTGTGTGTGTGCGTGTATGTACATGTAAGTGTATATATATATGGATATGCAACCTCCTTAATAAATAAATGCATTTTCGTTCAAAACCAATTGTTTTCCCTCTGAGTCTTGGCAACACATATCTGCACACATTCTGTTAAAAGAAATCGGATCTGCGCAGACGCCAACAAATGGCGGTCATGTTTGTTATTGTGCAACATTTTCACTGTTACAAATTATTAGGCAGGTATAATAAATAGGATAATTGTGTCAGTAGAATCATTTATTTAATCCGAAAGTAAAGTTTTAACAAAGCGTTTTTCATAAACGTATGGTAAACTTAATATTACGTTCAAATGAAGATAATCTTGGGATTATAATGTCATACAGCTTCTTACGTTGGATGTATTGTCCTCCACATGCAATAAACCTCCTTACGCCCTGATCCACTGAATTTGTCAACATGATTTCCTCTTGTGTCATGCTTTGAGCAGCATCTACAATTGCATCCCAGATTACAACTTTACTTGAAAACTGTTCTCCATCTTGGTAAATGCGCCTCTTCGGGACACTCCACAGGTTCTCGATCAGGTTTAAGTCAGAGGAACAAGGTGGCCACTCTACCAAATGACCTCCAGAGAATTCTACTTGCTGCAGGTATTCCTCAGGATTCTTCCCTGCATGAGACGGGGAGTTATCTTGCATGAAGACCAACTTTCTCTTAAATGAAAGATTTTGCTTTTTGAACCTTGGTTAGAAATTTTAAGAAGGTAACATATGTCTTCGATGTCATCTTAATGCCATCTGAAAATTTCTATGGCCCGACCACCATACCACCAACGACACCAGTCCAGATCATGCCTTTAAGCGCTACTAGCAGAACAGTTGAAAATCTATATTAATATATTCTTTTGCTCATTTCAGTCCCTTCTTCTTATGAACAGCCTTCAGAATAGGGCCTTGTAAGAGGTTTAATAATCTTCGCTATTTGCTTCAAGAGGCAACACCTGGTAGTTTTCGATACGTCTTCCCTGCTGTTTCTGGGGTATCCCAGAGTATGGGATATTCCAATATATATATATATATATATATATATATATATATACAGACGTGAAAGAAGTAAATAGACCCCCTTATAAACATTAAAATTCATTTGAATCTGAAATTCTGTATTCAAATTATTTGTTAGTAGTTATAATGTGAACATTTAATATTTAGTAGACATACTCTTTGCATTTTTCAATACAAGTACCCTGTTAGGCATGTTACTGATCAGATGGTGAATATTCTCTTACGGAATTTTTTGCTAAGTTTCATGCAATAATCTCAAAAGATCTAGTTTGAAGATGCTTTCTTCTTCTGCTTATGAAATACCTTTCCATCATGCCTCACTGGTGGTCTATAGGGTTCATATCTGTTGACTCGCTTGGTTATGGAAACAAATCTTGTGTAATTTTAACCGTGTAAGAAGGAATCCCATCTTCCATAAATAGTCTTCTTTAATCATTTCACCACTAGAGATGTTTGGAAAGAGTCCTTTCTGCAATATGGACATATATTTATTTGAGTTTATCTTTCCCTCACACTCCACCAGCTCTGATCAACCATTACTCCAATTGTTTCCCAGACCATCACATAATTGCTGCTGTGTTTCAACGCTGGTTGCAATCTTTTCACATCAAATTCTTGATCACAGAGTCTCCAGATCCACACACGACCGCTGTTAGGAAATACAGCAAATCTGCACTCATCAGAGAATGACAGTGTCCCAAAATGCTAATGGCGTCTGCACCATCTCACTGGCCCAATCTTTTCTCCGCTTCATATTGGCTGGTCAAAGATGTGGCTTCCTTCTTCCTGCTCTACCACAGTAATCGAGTTTGTGGAGATACCTGACAGCTGTTCTGGGACTGACATCAACTTGCGCTGCTATATCAGAGGCCTTGCAACGAGAATTATCCTCCACATTTCTCTGTTAGAGGGCTCTGGTTGATCTGGACAAGGTGATGTAGACTCCTTCCCCTCTCTGGTGAATAGCACAATCCATCTATTAACTGTAGAAAATGGGATCCCAAGGTTTTCTGCGATTTTACGCTGACTGTATTCACCCTCAGAATAACCCACTATACGGCTTCTTTGAAATTCAGACAGTTCCGAGTGACATGTAGAATCTGAAACATGAAAATATCACTTAATAAGAAATATAAACATTTACAAGTTAGAATAAACAGAAAACGATGTTTAAGTGGTATCTATTTACTTCTAACATGTGTGTGCATATATATATATAAATTTGATTAGAGGTCGTGTTAACCTCTTAAAGGGACGGTTTCATCAAAGGAAATACTGGGTCGATACCTAGTATTTTGGGGGAATTAATTTCCTTAAAGTAATAGGTATATATATATATATATGTGTGTGTGTATGTGTGTGTATGTGTGTGTGTGTGTCTATATGTGTGTGTATATATATATAAATACATACATGTATGTCTATACATATATTGATATATGTATATGTTTGTGTATGTGTGCATATGTATGTGTGCGTGTGTATGTGTGTGAGTGTATTTGTGTGTATGTGTGTGCCAGAATGTGGCTGACAAATTAAGTGACTAATAACATAAGACCCTCGTCAATGGATTCTAATTTCTTTCACAAGTTTTAATTCGATGCTAGGTTACAGAAATTGACACATGTCCAATACACCACGCAGAAGTTTTGAACCCCCAGACTTGAGGTTATGAGTGAACTGCTAAAACACCCGTTTTGTTATATAACACCAACAGGATGCAAATAATTGCCAGTTTCTCTAAAGCTTGTATAGTCATTTTGAATAGTCATACAGAATTAATATTATGTGCACAGCATAGTAAATTTTCGATTAGATCTTCACGAGAAAATCAAATTATCTTTCATAAATGGTACCGTTTCAGGTTACCATATTTACATCTGATATTTGATGCAATTTTAAATATTACCTATTCTGCTTTAAGCGTGCTCAATTTGGCGATTTTTTCCGTCTTGCTACCAACTCTAATTACTGAAGTGCAGTATGTTGACATAAAGCAAAGAATTATCAGTAGAGAACATTAGTTTAATTGGATTGGGATTTGAAGAATTATAATAAAATCAAGATTATACAGCAACTGACAGACTTCGTGATAATTCTATTTATTGTATGATATGACATTTATTATAATTTTATATAAAATACATAATGGACGGCTTTCCTCTATATCAATGAAGGCAACTACACTCAACAAAACAGCATGTTTTTTTTCTTTTGTGTCGCAGGCAGTCACATATGTATAACACTGCATGCGCTTCAAAGTTCCGTCTTTTAGGTAATACATCATGGAACTAAGTGAACACCTATGAAAATTAAGAGTGCACATCATATAAGAAACAAAAGGAAATAGAAAATTATATATCAAGTAAGTATATCACATTTATGATTTTCTTCATATCTATATTGGCATTTACTTTCTTGATGATCAGAATTCATTTCATACTATAAATTACAGAAGCCCGACAGGGAGCAGCCAGTGTAATTTTCTTACGATTGTAAATGCTAATTTGATTAGAAACGAACCATTAAATGAGATTATAAAGCAATATAGAATATTTGGGACAAAAAATTTGATTAAAAATATGTGTAATGTATTCTACACTTGACACTGTTCTGATGTTTGATTTAAATTGAATAAGTATGACTATACATACATAATAATTACATATAAGTTTCTGGTACTCTAAGTGTGTTTTGTTTCAATACATAGATTTTAATCAATTTCGTGTTAGGTAAATTGGAATGAGCTGAAATATTTTCAGTCCAGTCCTCTTGAAACCTACACGATGAAATACAAGTGTCAGAAATCTCTGCATTTGGTAATGTAGGCTTGAACAACAGCGTTTAATGGGAGTTGTTTTTTGAAAGTATGATTCTAGTGGCTTCTTGGCTCGGTACTTTTACTTAAATTTTGTATTTTCTTGCAAGCTTTCTTTCCTTTGAATCCAACCTCCAAGCGGACACAAATGCCATAACCTTATCCAAAGTTGAGTGATTGAAAGTGAAACTACATCCATCATTGGTTTAAAAAGCCAATTCATTTCGCATGTCTTTGTTACTGCATTGTTCCTCCACTCTGTTTACAGTAGCAGTGCAGCATTGTCTTAGGTTTCATTTTGTGACAGATACAATTGTGCTGTTTAACATTAGAGAAAAGCTATTGAAACTTTCTATATTAATGTATATATAATTTGAATGATACTTATTTAAGGTAATATATTACGAGTTAACGCTGTCGTCTATCCTTACAGGCGATATCAGCAATATGTTGGGTAAAACCTGCAAAGTATATGTTTACTAGTATTTCTGAAAATGAAGTTCAAGAGCTCATATTGGTAATTTGTGATGGACGGCACAGAGTTGGGATTGTGAAGTTTGGCAACCCGAATGAACATGTGAATCTTCAGATGGTTCTTTGTTTTTATTGCTTAATTTTTTGATAGCCATATCATATTGATTATCGTCTTTTACTTCCTCTCTGTTGATATTTCTTTATTTGGCAATGGTTTTTAATGTTCCAGACGTCATGGTATTATTATTGATGCCAGTGTGGTGTACATTCACTGTTATTATAAAGTTCGATATATATTCTGACAAATATAAAAGCAAAAATTCTGAAGTTTTTAACTTTACATGATTTCATTTCATTTGATGCTCAAGAATACGTCTGAGGAATTTTGTTGCATAGTTTAGGGTGTAGAAGTAGTCGCTTCCAAAACTAAATCCACAAGTGATGCCTGTCTATTCTTGCCGAATTTACAATTGCAGAGAATTATTTTTACTTCTTTTGGGGACAGAGAGATTCGCATTCGTGTATATCTTTGTTCATCTCTGATTTATTTTACATTTTCGGTGTTTATTTTCAATTCTCCTCATTTTAAATCTATTTCCTCCTTAATCCTGAAATTCCACTTCTAGAATTTTGTCGGATGAGAATGTTTGTGTACTTTCACTCGTCGTTTTAGAAATACTGAACAGATTGAACTAATATGCGCATTTAGGATCCATTAGATGTGGCTGAAGTATCGGCAAAGTTATTAGGATTAAAAACCTTTTGTTCGTACGTTTTCTCAGGGTTCATTTCCATCTACACAGCACTGCCAACCAATTATTTTCAGCAGCAATTCATCTTTAACATATTTCATGTATCCTTAGTATATATTCTCCTATCTATTATCTTTTAATATCTTATAAATGTAAAGAAATGTATTTTAAATGTTTGTCAAAATACGATATTTATTTTCCTTTCGCTCTCCCTAACCATCCTTTTCTCCTGCACACATTCATTATTTACTGACAAAATAAACATCCCTTTTTTTAAGTCATAAGCGTAGTTATAAACTCGCTAGATCAGTGGTTGAGTAGTGAAATATCTGAATTCCTCACACACCTCCATAATGAAGTTTAAAATTGCTTTTAAAAGTACATTATAGAGGTGACTATAGAACATCAGTATCGCTATCTCCAATCCTCATATGTAGGTATATTTCTAATACGTTCTTTCAACATTAAAAATGCAATAGAATGATTTTTGCAAAATAATACATTTACAGATATTTTTATTGTCTATAGGTATCAGGTTGAAACGTTTGCCATGTTAGAGTTTCTGACAATTCCATTTCAGGACAACTTCTCAAAAGCTACGTTTCAGCTAGTAACATTTTATCTCAAATATCTCTACAAATTCATCGCTTGCGGCAGTGAGACACTTACCGGTTAATGCGATTAGCAGACTGGTCACAACATGCTTATTTTAGCCTACGATATTAAAGATGCGGCGAACTGTGACGGGAAGTTCCAACTATTAGTGACTAAATTTCAACTTAGATAAAATTAATATCCAGCAACATCGCTGCGGGGTGCCTCACACTCAGGTGAGACACTTATATTCCAATCTAAATGCATCCGTTATATATCTTCAGTTGCCTCATTGTACGTTTCCACTTGTCAAGCGATCCCACGCTTGCCTACTTCTTCAGTTCTTCATATTCATTAAGAATATCATCAGCAGTACTATTATCAAAGTGCCGCCGGTGACTAGGAAGCAGTATCTTCCTAGTAACCGAAGAAGCTTATATATGACTGCGAATGCTTTTTCTTCAATTTCTAAGTTATATTTAAGCGACTTTCAAAAATCATACTTCTTCCACGTTTCAATTGATATTTCATATTTAAATTTATAATTTAGTACAAATAGCAAATATTGATTTACTATTCCATGGAAATTTAAATTTAAAGTAGGTCCTAAATAATTAGAACGAGTTATTTTCATTTTACAGATCTTTCTGAATTAAGTCTTATCGGTTCAGTTCATAAAAATTATCTTTTACTTCCGTTATATGATTGTTATTGTTCATACGACTAATCGAGCTGACTTACGATCAAAGATTTTGCTGTTGGCATTAGCCAAGACTACAATTTTCATCATATCATTTGATTTTAACGTATATTATTATGGAAATATATGAATAGAGCCATATATCATAATCTCTGTTTCTTTGATCATTTATTTAGGCATGTGTTCAGGAATATTATTATATAGTGTCGTACTCTAGTCCTTGTAGGTTTGATATATGTTAGTTAGCTATTCAGGAAAAACGAGTCCCCCTTACCCACAGCACACATGCTTTGTTCACCATTCTAAACACTGAGTAGTTCAGTCAATATTTGTAGTATCAGATATTTTGGATGTATTAGCTCTAAATTTACTTTGAATCTATTAATCGATTTGTTATACTTTGTCCGCGCATATTCGCAGACTAGAAATGGAACATGTTCTGATAAGAGATTTCTGTTGATCTACGTGTAGAACCATTCAGCTGTTCCATATAACATATAGAAAATTGAAAATATTGTTTCTGGACTACGATATTTGAGTTTGTATAGTTTTTTTCATTATTTCTCATTATGCTCCTCTCAAACAATGATAATATAAGTTTGAGATCTGACCCATCTGTTTGTGTTTTTCACATTCCGTTACAACTTTTACATCAATAATAGGAAATTTTGCATTTCCTTATCATCCACTGACGACAATTGATTTACTATTAATCTTAATGACTCTCATTTAATTTTTTTACGGCACAGAAAAAATATTAATCCTAATAATATTATTTACTTCAAATTTTTGCTTTTTGATATTCGTGTGTTGACGGATTGCATCATGAGAACCGTTTAACAGTAAATGTATATTTCCTCTCAGTATTTAGTCCACATACTTGTCAATCAGTAAATATTTTTTTGCTTTTAAACTTGCCTCAGAATATTAACCACAATTGTGTACATGTATACATATATATACGAGCGCGAGCACATACACGAGTATATATATATATATATATATATATATATAGTCGCAATGATGGATCGTTAGCCACTACACACATTTTTTCTCTCGTTGTTTGTCTCTTTGTTTTTTTCTGTGTCCCTTTCTGTAGAAGAGCGTAGGTTCGAAACGTAAAATACTTTTTCTATTCCTGAGCGTTATAATAATACATCTGTTTGTTTTGTACACCATCTGTCTTCGTCTTTTGTTTTTTTTTCGTAAACTCTCCCTGTGTGTGTATATATATATATATATATATATATATATATATATATATATATGTATATATGTATAAACATACAGATATACATACATATGTATATACCCACATTTATTTATAATTACGTTGATAATGTACTGTAAAGATGAGGAAAATGAAATGCAGGTTTTATATAGGAGTCCAGATATTGGAACTTCGGAAGTCGTAGAGATTATCCGGTAACTACTGGTTTTTTCCGGAGATATGGAAAGGAACCGAATTCTACTTCCACATGTATGGCTTTCTAGCAGTTGTTATATCCAACTACAGATTTTGGTAGCTCTGTATAGGCCTTATTCAAAGTGGAAGATCTCCGGTGTGTGGACGCAGTCAAAACACCTACTGTGACACTTCCTACTGTATATGGCAATTTAGTATCTGTTGCAGCTATCTATATCACATGCTACAGCGTTTACAGCATTCTCAGAACATTCAGGTGCACATATAATGTAACCATTTTGATACCCGGTGCGAATCATCATGAAACAGCTAATTCTTTTCCAATATTCAGATGGTTCCTATCGTCCTTGTTATAGCATTTTGTTAACTACAACTTTCAGCTTTATTCCTTGAAATGCGGTTGACAGTTCACTAATAGATCAAACTGTTTATGAAAAAATGCGACGTAAAAATCGTCAAATTTATCTCGAATCCATTGGTATTCACGTTAGCATTTATATATAGAAGTTGTAATGAACACAATCAAAAATCTGTCAACACATGAGAGACAAGTTTTAACAAATATTGCATTATCTTAAAGATGAAAAGAAAGGCAAAATGCGTCAACGTTTCGCCTGTAAGTCTTTCATAAGAAGAAAACACTAGAGGACTAAAAGGGGAAAAACTGTGGTTGAGCCGAATACAAATAAGGAAAAAACCAGCGGTAATTTAGGAGCCAGAAGCGCGAAACTGTAGAAGAAAAGAAGAAAAGGAGAAAAGTAAATGTTTATAAATAAATTAGGGAGACTAAAGAATGAAGACAAAATGAAGTAAATATGTGATGAAGATTAATGAAAGCTGTACAGTTCAAGGTGTGTGAAATATAATTAAGAGGTACGCATGTGTTAAAAACATGTAAATAAGATTTTTTTTTAAACGATGTAAACGTGACACCACAAGAATGACATGTTCCCTTGTTCATACCTTCCCATTTATGCAACAGCCACTCAAACTTCTACTACATGGCTTCATTCCTTTTGCCTTCCCTTTTACCTCATACTTTTAAATACATACATACAACCCTTAAAATCCCCTTCACCTCTCCCAATTATGGTTATCTCAAAGCATCGCCGTGCCGCTACCATGCACACACGCCAAACCTTCTCACTTCTTATTCTTCCTCGTCCTGGCTCCTAACCACTCAGCGCTGTTCTTTTCTCTCTTTTTTCTTTATTTTCTACCATATTCCATCTTTCTCGTTCCTCCTATTCTTTTCTTCCACCTGCTGTAGTATTTTGGGGACAGTCTATCTTTATTCACAGCATTTTCGTATGATGTTTCGTTAATGCATGTGTATGTATGTATTTACATGGATAATATAATATGCTTTATAAAATTATTGCAGCTCAATGGAATCGATATTTCTATTAGGGAACCATTTTCCCCATGCGAATGTAATCTAGATTATAAATCTGTATTAATGACGAAAGTATGACTACGCACGTTTTCTCAAGATTCTGCAGAGTGTGTTTTTATCAAATGTTTTCGGTCGGTGCATTTATATATACTACCAATGCAGTGCTAAAAATTCCTTTGGTTGCTTTCACAATTTTCATTCATTCTACAATTGTTTTATTAACTGTTTTATTATATGCTACATTCAGGTATGGTGGAAAGACTTTGGTATTTTCTGTAAAACAGAACTGTTATGCATCACTTGGAGTATTTCAGCTCGGTCTTTACTGTTGTTGATCATGTCATTTTCTTCTTTAACAGATATTAACATCATTACCCTTAAATGTCATGCTTCGTTTGGGCTTTAGAATTTATACATTTTTTGTTGATGTTATCTTCCAAACTAACCTACGTTAGCTGATCCTCTCTTTTATATTATTGTTTAAAGAAAATAATTGCGGTCTATTGTCATTCACTACCCATCGTTATTATCAGATACTGTAAGTAAAATATTTCTTCTAATAGAAAGCCTAATTGTTCTATGCTGTATATAAAACATTTACTGTTTTGTTTTTTTCTCATTTCGCTATCTAGTCTTCTTCATACACCATTTTATGATAATATAATTATGAATCATTACTAAAACAATAAGAATGCCCATAACCGTCGTGTTACTTGTGTTTTTTAGGGCTAATATATGAATTTATATCTCTCTTTTTTAAGTATTCATTTTCTTAATTGAAAGCGGCGAGCTGGCAGAAACGTTAGCACGCCGGGCGAAATGCGTAGCCGTATTTCGTCTGATGTTACGTTCTGAGTTCAAATTTAGCCGAGGTCGACTTTCATCCTTTCGGGATCGATAAATTAAGTACCAGTTACGCAATAGGGTCGATATAATCGACTTAATCCGTCTGTCTCTCCTTGTTTGTCCTCTCTGTGTTTAGCTCCCTGTGAGTAGTAAAGAAATATGTATTTAGTCTATTTAGTCTATCTTTACGTTCTGAGTTCAATTTCCGTCGAGGTCAACCTTGCCTTTCATCCTTTCGTGGTCGATAATTAAGTTCCAATTGCGTACTGGTTTCAATCTAGTCGACTGGCGCCCTCCCCAGAAAATTCGGGTCTTGTGCCTACAGTAGAAAAGATTATCTTCTTAATTGCCTCTCTTTATGTGTTAGATCCCGAGTGTTTGGGCGTGATTTGTTTAATTCATATATAACTTTTTTCTTTGAACAACATGACATGTGGTTTAATTAGTTTACTGTGTTCAGGATTCTGTTGCTAAATTTTACTAGAACAGTGTGAATAAATTATCCGTAAAGTATTTTACATAAGAGGATTTCTATTTGATTTTTATCTACAGTTGTCTTCATACAAAGAAGTTATATCCAATTAATCCTTTTGCTAAAATATTTTAGCAGTAGAGAGAAAATGTGTGTGTGTGCGTGTGTGTGTATTGGTATGTGTGTCAGTGTGTGTGTGTGCGGGTACGTGCGTGTGTCTTAACGGAATATTTCTTTTCTCATTCCTGGATAGTATATTTAATTGTAATGCATATATTTGACAGTGAAACGCTAGTTTGCTGCTCATTTTTACCATTGGTGCAACCGCACTAATAGTACTGACTTATGGAATTCAATGGTTCTGGATACTGTCAATGTTTCCGGTTGTGAAAATATGTCAAACTAAATTTCTTTTTCTTTTCAATGTATTCAGCGATAGCGCTTGCAATCACCAATAAACTATTACTACTACATATCAATTTACAACATGGCTACTCTCCTAGACGTAAGTTAGCTTATCCATTTCAATGATGATATCGTAAATTCTACGCACGCTAACATCAGAGGCGATAAGAATCTCTGAGTTTTGGGACATATTTTAGTTTGCGATGTACTGAATAGTCGTTGTTTTTTTATTCTAGATTTTTCAATAGATGAGTCGTATATTTGTATATTTGTGATTCTCTTACTGTCCCAAAAGGTAATCTAGGAACATTTGTAACAATTTTGTACACTTCATTTGTTCATTCCTTGTTTACTATAGCTCTTTTTGGAATGAGTCATCTCCATATTCAACTGTTACAGCTACTACAAAATAACAAAGGGATGAAGGGTTCGGCATGCCGTGGTCAATGACATGCATGAAATTACGCAGTCTACCACTCAAACAGAGATTTTAGGTGGGCGCCGTCTATGTCCTATTCACTTTACACATCGCCTGTTTTACGAAGCTGTATTTCTGTTCGGTATATGGGATAATGTCAGAGGCAGTGTTCTCCCAGTTGGCAAATTTGTTGATGGGACGTCCACTCTATCAACGTAGAGAGGGCCTGCAGTTATTATAATCCACGTCATATTCGGAGAGTCACTACATGCCAATGAAAAACAGCCAAAGAATTTATGCTGAAGAAATTTTGACTTAAAATATAGGTAACACCAGACATTTCCAGATTAGTGGCGACCCCAAGATGAATTACTGTTTCTCATTAATTTCTACTAGCAACGGATTGATGTCTTTTGTATCTATCTGATTTGCAATAAAATAACGAAGCTAATATTCACATAATCACTCATTGTCCGAAAATTTCTACTTTGTCATGCAGAGTCGAAACGGTGTTGATCGTGCGAGGTGGATCCCGCAGTCGTTTGATTCCATAATATCACACCTACTGCCTTATTTTCACGAAATAGTGTAGGCAACTTCCTTCTGCTTCTGCTTAGTTGTTACGAAGAAGGAAGCTGTATTACTGACGATCTTAGACAATTTTGAGAAAGACCAATATCAACACCTACAAGTATCAGCAGAAGTTGAAGGTAATTTTGGAAGAAATGGTCTACTCTCAAGGATATTAGATAAAAGACAAATGCAATTTGCCATCTTGTTAAGTATTCTAGATTCAGACAGCAAGTGTTGTTTTGATGTCGCAGTCTGGAGAGTTCAGTTACCTGGATCGGAAGATGTGCGAAAGCTTAGATGTTTCGTGATCTTGCTTCAGTCACCGTTCCTGACTATACGATGGAATATTTTTTATTGAATTTTTAATTTGCTGTATTACACTCTTCAAAACGCAGATTTATAGCTAAGGTATAACCAACGAGTTTTGTAGTCCCTTTATGTTGTATGATTTTCATTTTCAGTAGATCGGTGTCTAATAAAATGTCCACGGGCAACAATTAATATTGTTCCGCGTTGTTGTTATTGCTGCTGTATTTTTTGCCTATGAGGTCTCTTGAGGTGTTCTGATTACAACATTAAATGGGCAGGTTTCGTTTCAGATACATTACACAGAAATTATTTCAGAAATGGATTGAACTTCTACCCCATCAAATCGTGATTGATTAGAAGTCAGATTTTAGACTGCTGCAGATGGTTCCGACTTATGGAGCTGTAGGAGTGTAATCTAATTACAGTGATAGAACTAAATATACAGATACACCACTAAGTGCAAATGTCTGCTTGATTTTCAACGAAGAGGAGTGGAAACGAGAGACAGTTATGAGGACTATGCAGCTGACACTTCAATCATACCCCACTAAATTAATGGCAAAGTAAAGGTGCTACCGCCAGATACCCTGGCTATGACACTGATTCGTGGATCGCTGAATTATGTCAAGTGAAATATTGGTAGGGTTGACTATAGCGCTGCCAAGAAATAGAATGTGGCCAAGATGATTGTGCATGGATTTACTTGTTTTAATCAAAATAGTCTGTTAATTTGTACTACAATTTATTACAGAAGACCATCAGTGCATAATACGTAATAGTTGAGTCACAACATCCAGTGAATTATTATTATTTTCTTTTTGTTACATTTCGATATCAAACGAAAAGAACAGACAAAGTGAGAGAGGAATGCAACAAGGACAGCTGCAGAAGTAACAAGAACAGCAATTCACGGAAACAGCTCTCTGAACATCAATGCCCTTTGCCCCGCCTTTTTCCTGGCGCAATACACATCGCACCCTGAGGATGAAAATCAAAGACAAACTTGTGACTTCCCCGTTCAGAATCAATAGTGTCACGAAAGCGAAAACTAAGCAATTTTTTCAGAGTATTGCAGATACGGAATAGGGAAAAAGTACTAACAGAAGGGGTTTCCAAAGAATTATTACTCCAGATGAAACTAAGTACAAGCCTTCGTCTGAACTTGTACTAATATTTTAATTGTGGAACTAATACAATGTTGCAAGACATTTTATGAATGATTTCCACTTACTGTAAACATAGAAATAAAGCTACATAAATTCAACAAACGTTTAAAAGATATAACATTAATAAAGACCATAGTAAATAAATGGCAGACAGACTGAAGGTAAACAAAATATGTGAGGAGCTCCCCGCCGTTTAAAAGTCCGGTTGAATTTCACAGATTTTCAAAATAAATAAACAAGAACTAATAAAACTGTTAAATGAAACGGTTAACTGATAAAGTGTATTATTTGAGGAGGAGATGGTCTCAGATTCTGTGCACACCAAAATAAATGCCAGGCTGGTAATGAACAATCACTGACGTAACGCATGAGCAATTATTTTGTCTACCAATTTACATTTTGTATAACATCTAAAAGATATTATACCGAGTCCAACCTAAAATTTCTAACAGGATCCCTATGATATTAGCATTTAAATGGGCGGCAGGGTTAGAATTTCTTCTGGTGCATATACGTATCTCAAAAGATGGTGGTTTCTCAAATAAGTGATGCTTATTTAAACTGGAGTTATCATTTGTTATTGTTTTAATATATTTTACGCAATATTATTATGTATGTGTTATTTAATCTATATTATTGATAATTTTATCAAATATTTAATATGATTACAGTATAGTGCCCTGACAACAAACTTCGTTTATTCACAACTTTATCTCATCCTCATATAATTTTAATTTCCATTTTCCTTATTCCTATATATATATTCATAGGTATAAGCTTATGTAAAAATGTATAAGCACATATTTCTATAGAGGGATTATTATTATTATTATTATTATTATTATTATTATTGTTGTTGTTGTTGTTGTTGTTGTTGTCGTCGTCGTCGTCGTCGTTGTTGTTGTTGTTATAATCGACTGGAGTTGATGTAATCGACAAGCCTCCACGCCAAGAATATCAAGCCTTATACCAATTGTAGAAATATTTATCATCGTCATCCTCATCATCACCAACATAACCATCATCATCATCATCATCATCAACAGCAGCAGCATCACCATTATAGTTGCTTTTGTTGCTATTGTTTCAGTTGTTGTCGGCTGTTGTTATAATGTAACATTCATAATAACATGCAGATGAAAAAAAAATCATCAAATCAAATATTTTACCTTTTTCTCATTGTATATTCCATTGAGATATTAGTGTAGGTAGATGGGAGACATTGATTTATAAATCACCCTGAAAAAAATATTGAACTACATTTAATCGTAATTTATGCGATTTCATTGAAGAATTTATTCTTCAATATACTCTGAGACATAAAATATTTTCTTTTCCATACAGCTTCTGTTGTTAACTTGTAATTGTATCATTACTGTCAGAAAACAGGTATATCTTTAAGGAAAATCAAATTTCCTAATCTGGTCTCCTGCACTCATTTTATTTATTATGATATAAAATGGGAAACTCGCATAATCGCACATATAAATGTTATAAAGAAGCACAGACACACTGACATATATATTATACATGATTTATAGACGTCTCTCATTCCCTCTCACCTTCTCTCTTTAATTCCATTTATACACACACACACACACACATATATATATATATATATATATATATACATTTGTACATCTATGTATATATATACATTTCTATATATATATGTATATGTATATATATATATATATATATATGTGTGTGTGTGTGTGTGTGTGTGTATGTGTGTGTGTAGTATGTATGTATATATATATGTGAGTATGTATATACATATGTATGTATTTATGTCGAGCAGCCAATAAATTCCAAAAGACAGCGGCAAGTTTATATATCGCTAAATTAGTGTTTTACATATCAAAAGGCACACACCATTTGTTTCTATTTCTTGCTTTAAAAAATCCTACTTTCTGAAGAAAATGGGGAAACAATCTAAAAACAGTTGCTTTTAATACTTAATCTTTTATTTTTCTGTAATTCTAATTCAAATTATAACCAGTTCAATGATACACCACAGTTACCAAGAAATAAATCAGAAACAGAAATTTATAAATTTTTATCTCATGTCAAGACAGCTATAACATGTGTGAAATGTTTAAGTTGTTTCTTTCTTTTTTCGTTTTTTTTTTATTTATTTGTTTTTGCTTTCTTCTATCCAGTAACATTATCGTTATTACAATGCAGTAATATATTTTATAATGTTTTTATGTGTTGAGAAACACAACAGTCAATTGCCGACTGGTGTCATTTGAATATAAAGTCTTTTAAACGAGAAGAAACTGAAGCACTTCATGTAAATGAGTGTTATGATATGTGATACAATAAGATTCCGCATTTTATTCGCTTACGGGTATATGATTTCATAGAACTAATGGCATTGTATTTGTCACCCACTTGAAATGCAGTTGGTATTTTACATGCTTCTTGCAGGGCGCATTACCTATCTGACGAGAAATGAATATGCTGCAGACGATACAACGTAAACTGTTGAGACATGTCAGAAAACCGTGACCTTCTCAATTCTTGTTGAACTAGTGATCATGAAATCAATGATGGAAGAAATAAAAGCAAATTGTTTAGAAATCAAATAGAGATTTACCTTTCCCATAAAACATGGTAGGTAAAGGGGTTATGTAATAGCTATGCAATGGAGAAAATAATATTAGAACATAATTGATGGGATTTTGATTTCCTTAGTAACTATGGAAGAAAACTTTGGATTCATTTCCATCTAATCCTCATATTATCATCAAAGCATAAGCTTGAATCGTTTCGTAAAGATATTTCAAAGAAATCGTCCAAATAAAGACAATATTTGTCCCGTTGGTACTTTCTACTTTTCCTGTGCACAACTAAGTAATTTCGTCTCCGTTTCCAATTTCCACTCCGCTCTTGAGTTTATTTCTGTCATTTCCGACAACTTTGTCAACTTTCTAGACATCTCTTTCGTTCTACTGATCCCTTTGTCCACTTTCTCAAAACTTACATTCACTTTAAACCTACCCTTCCTCGATTTTCCTCTTCTTACCCTTTGTAAACCAAAGGCGCCATCTCTTACGCCCAATTCTGTCGTATTCGAAGTCTGAGTAGCGTCGACCAGGATTTTGGTAACACAGATTTTAATATTTGTCACGTCTTTTCACTCTTTGTTGATAATCCTCCATCCTTGCCATTCCGCTTAAAATAATGCCCGCCAAATTGACGGCATCTATACCCTCTCTACCCATCTCAACTAGGCTCTAAACTGCATCCCCTTTCCCCTCTAACCTACACTTCGTCAAAAAGTCTTACGGACCTTCCAAAGTCTCCATTTCGCTACTAGCACGTGTCCTTCAACGCGCCAGAAACTACACGACTAACTGGGCTGTAGCATCATTCCTTCCTCTGCTCCCGCTTATATTGGATCCTCTCTTGCTCTAGACCCCGTTGCCCTACATGTCCGTTCATTACCAAAACCACCTCCTTCACAGGAACGAACCAACATACTGCTTACATCTCTGCCTTTTCCTCATTCACCGCATCTGATATCATTTATTGAATTAAATATACTTTTTGAAGATATATGTATGCTGAACAGACTGGCCGCCGTGTAGTTGACGGATTTATCAAACATTTATAGGATATCAATCTCATGAAAACTAATCCTTTTGCCCAGCATTTCATGTACCCAACACTTCAGTGTTCGACTTGGCCATACATAACAAATTTACTACAACCAGGCTTCGCAAGGAGCAACGCTATATCTTCTTAGTACGGACGCATACAACTTTTCGACTTAACCACCCACTCTTTCTTGTAACAGGTTTCAACATCCATCTCACTCACCAATCTCATTTTCGTTTCCTCTGTTTCGCCCCTCCCTTTCTCTCTCTACTTAGCTTCTACACACTTTCATACATACATTACCCCTCCCCCAAACACACGTTTACATATAATCAGAAGCATGAACCAAAATCTCCTCATGTGCACAAATATACGTACCTTAGTACACACACATACACGCGCAAACACATAAACACATACTTGCTCATACACAAAAATGCACATACGCATGCAAACACATACTTGTACAATCAGTGTTATACTCGCAACTCAAACGCACATCCTTCAGGCTTTCGATGCACATTCTGTTGATGCTGCACCTTACGGCGACTGACATTTACACACACTCAAGAAAAAACATAAATGTACACATATACTACAACCCACGCAGCACTCACTAATAAACAAACACGTGACTCATAACTCGCACACACACACACACACAAACACCAATAGGCAATTATTCAGTCTACTGCCTTAATGTTCTATCTAACGTCAACTTTCAGTTAGTCATTATTTGTCCATCTAAAGACACACGTGCTTTTCTCCGAGTTACCCACACCTTCCTCCATTTCATCTTCTCTGGTCATTTTTTCCTTTATTCAACTAAGAGCCATACCTGCAGCCTCTTCCTCGCGCGTAAGTCTAATATATTTCCTGTGCACGTCCAATTGACTTTCATTGTTGTCTCCTTTTTGTTCTTGAATTTACCTATGTGCATATATATATCTGCGTGTGTGTGTCTGTGTGTGTGCATCTATATATACATATATATAGATAGATATGACATATATACACACACATATATATGATGTATATATATATATATATCTTTATACATATATATTTATATATACATACATGCATACATATATATATATATACTAGCTGTTTTTCCCGGTTTCACCGGGGTAGTTTGGTTGATGTTGCTGTAAAAACTGCTATCTTCTAAATATTTACCTCCTCTTTATATTCAAACACCAAAAATAAAGGTTAAAAAATATTTAAGAAACCAAAAATTAACAGAAAAAGATAAAAATTCAAATAAATAAAGATGTTAAATTGCCGATAGGTGTAGTAACTGGAAGATTTCAACCAACACACACATGCACAAACGCACACGCATACGCACACATTCACATACCCCACACCTTTTATATACACGCATATATTCACACAAATTTGAAACGCTGAAAAACTAAATCCACGCATAAAAATGGAAGTTTATATATGTATATGTGCATGTAAATATGAATGCGATATGTGTGTTTTGGTGTGTTTTGTAGACTCACAATACTGATTTTTTTTTTTCTTGTTACTAAAGAAACATTAACAATGCTGTAGAACAGCTTTACACAGACTGCTTGTCTTGAGCTAAATTCCTTACTGCATGCAAGCCCTATGTAGAACATTCAAATTACTTCGTTATAAGCATTTCCTGCTTATATAAAGTTAAAATTAATAGTTAATAAAATAATGGTATCAAATTTTCTTTCAAACGCTTGAAGCAAACCATAGCTTAGATTTTTCCTATATCAGAGTTCAAATTGAGAACGCAAAAATAACTTTTTCATCCCCACAAGAAACAATAAATATATGTACATTCACGAAAATTAAATATAATATGCCAACATCCAATAAAATATAAACAAATGGAAGAATAAAACACCACAGGGAAAACAAAGGTACTCTATCTTTAGGCTAAAGCAACATGATGTTTGAAGCCACTAGAGGACAAGAAATCTGATTATTTGAGGAGAAACCACTGGTTGTCTTTGATCATAATTTCTTATTAACATACACGGATTTAATATGGCAGTACGAATATTGCTATACGACACGATCTGTATATTTATATTTTCGAACACAGATCGTGTGGTATAGCCAGCTGGAGACGATGTCTCCTGGGACTAAATTACAGCAACACTTGTCCTAAACCTGGGCTTCCATATTATGTTGACAAAAATCTTAACTCCAAAATTACTGTTGCTGAATATCTCTCGTGAGATTTAAAAATACTAATTTTCTAAGTAAAATGCATGTGTTCATATGTAAATAGCTGATTATTCCAACACATATGACTATTACTTTCGTAAATGTGACGGAGTGCGATTATATACCAAAATACTGAAATCCAGAATCTCTCTATGAACAAATCATAAAGTATCATTTTGATTACACACTCAAACTCACCCTTACCAGTTTGGCTCCTCTTGCAGTCTGGTTTTCAAGATGCGTCGAATATCCAGTATATAAATTACACTTTTCTTAATGAGAAGGTGTATAATCCTCGATTTTTGTCAACATTACCTCTAGGAGGGTTTTTTAAATGCATGTAAGTTGCTGATGCCCTTCCTTATGCTTAAACTACAGTTGTAGTTCGACCATTTCGAGAATTTCATTCCAAACACAATTTTCGAGATTCGGTCATTAATCTTAAATTTAAATTCATTTAGCCTGCACTCAATACTATTTCCTGTGTCTGTTTTCTGTGATGAATCTTTGATCCATAAATTAACCACGACACAAATTTTTTCTTCAAACATCTTGTCAAACCCTGGCAATATTTCTTCCCTTCATACCGTAGCTCACTCAACCAATGTAACACACTTCCTCATTATTATATTACTTTTGGATTCATTACTATATTTAGTAATATCATATACTATATTTCTAATATTTTAAATAATTTTCTGCCATGTCATTTTGGAGAATACTTGATTCTTAAGATTATTTTCTACTTTCCTTAGTCCCTAAACACACACACATGCACGCACGCACGCACACCCACACGTACACATTCATGCACACACACACACACACACACACAAACATACACACACACACATACACATAGCGCGAATATGTATGGCATCTACACAATAAACTTATGCAAAACATCTCTTTACCAGATTTTACTCTTTAAAAGTTGAGAAGTATCTTCCTATGTATAACGCGAAGTATGAAAGAACTGTGAAAGATGTGAGGACAAAGAAAACCTGATGACTTATGCTGGTATTTGAATATTTTGCATAATTTTTATTTCCTACGTTGTCACATGGTAAATTGTTTTAGATGCAACAAAACTTCGCATAAATTGGTAATATTATTGTAGTAACATTTATCTAATGGACTCAAAATTGATTCCGTGGTATATTGGAGTCGGCGAAACATGAAATTTAAATGCGTTAATATTTTGCCCTTTTTCCGATGATCTACTGATTCTGCCTTTCGACAATAATGTAAATAGATCATAAGTGTTAGTAGGAAGAAAAATAACTGAATAGTCAGTATAAAAGTAAAGAAAACCGAAGCATAGATTACAAGTGAACGAATGAACTCTAAATTTTAATTTTTAATAAGTCATAAGTATTAAAATACAAGAGAGTGTGTGTGTGGAACCTTCATGTAATAAGTGTGAAACATCAAATATCTGAATAAAGGTTGTTATTCACAGAAATATTTTTTGTGAAATTGAGTAACAAATTTGTTGTAACAAGGTTGTTGTTATTAAAATGTAAGAAAATTGAATGCTAGGCAAAATTAGAATTGTCCATACTGATAGAAAATCTGAATCTAACTACATTTCTTTTGAAAAATAATATTAATTACATGCTTGAAAAATATATGGCAGCTTGAAAAGAAAACTGAATAGCCTAAAATAACCACATGTAAGAAAATAAAAGTAGCTAGTCTGTCATAATATTTATCAGAAAGAAGAGATAAGATTTCCTTTATCATTAGACAACACCCAACATTTTCTTCCTGGATTACCCTTTGAAAATTCAATGAATGCTAGGTACATTTATGATACAAAATCCGGGCAAATGTGTTTCACACTTCTCTGACTGGGAATCCACATCTTATAAATTTCTGGCGTCCGCAAATCTGCTTTTACTCATATTTCTGTATATATACATGTTTATGATATTTGTTTTTAAATGATTTTAAAATTTACTGCACATTCCGCAAAGTTGAACGATATAAAGCATAAATATTTTCCAGTGGTTCTGCACTTCATAGTTTCGTAATTACTTGTCTTCTGTGCGGTAGATCTGCTAGAAACACAAGACAAATTTACCATAAATCATATGCTGTTCTTTTCAGAAAATGAAAAAAAATGCATAATGGAAACGATAGATATTGATACGTAAAAACAACGGGTTTGCCATAGCTAAAACATTTATTGTGGTAATAAATCAGAGCTGACCTGCTAAAAAGCATCAATAAAAATATCTCAGCTGCAACATTGCCACCTATAAATACTAGTTTGCTTTTGATATATTAGGTATCTAACTATAACATATTACTCAAGCAAATTAACGAGCAACGATGTTGTTACACTTCTCACCATATTTCTTACTACGAAGAGGTATATAAGCGCTCTGTTTCTTCCCATACGTTATAGTATTGCTCACACACAGATATAGTAAAATAAATTTTAAACGAAATGTTAAGCAACATCCATTAAAGCCATAACCAATGTATATAAATCAAAGAATAATTGACCTTAATAGTGTCAGAATTTCTGAGTTACATCAATTTTGATGCGAATATTTGCATGTCACAAAATACTAACTTTTGAAAGAAAGCATAAAAAAGACATTTAATTCTACCTAATGCAATCACGTCTCCAGATCAAATATAATGTCTCTTCTACATATATTTGCCTCAACATACCTAATAAAGAGAGCTCTTTTACTTTCTAGCTAGAGTATTATCATTTTTATCTCCACAGCTTTAGTTTAATAGCAACTGTTATGAAGCAGCACCACTATTTAAATTTGTTCCATTATAATAATCATAGGTTGGTGTCTCACAGAAATGTTGAACTCCGAAAGGTGTTCAAGCGTTACTCTTCAGTCTTTTTACAACAATAGTATATGTACGACCATACTGTAAAAACTGGCCTTCATTTTGAATATTTTAAATATTGAACTACTGTCATACTTGAGGGTTATTTCTTTGCTACTTTCAACAGATTGAACAGGTACCTAGTGAAATTTTAGTACACTTCAGAGAAATATGAGATTTTGTAATTTGTATTACATGTTTAGTAAAGACATGACTCAATCTGTGTGGTTGATTCTTGGCTAAAATTTTACATGCATATTTCCTTTAAAATCCTGCTATATGAAACTTACGGAAACACTCAATAAAACACCTTTCATAATTCCTCCTCTGTATTCATAACCAATTGCAAATTGGGACCCTAAACCATTATACTCCTCTCAACATAAATCAAGCTGCATTTACATAACAATTCACTATGCTTCATCGTAGAGATCCCTATAAGACTAGGTCTCAAAAACGTCTATCAGTGGAAATAAGATAACCTGTCTAAAAAGAAACACTCCAAAATTTGAGAAGACGTTCGCACAAAATATCTTGTTCCCGGCGGTAACACACAACTAATTACATTAAATTTCAATAAAATTATGTATTATATTTCACTGACTCACTCCAAATATTTATATTTATTTTTGTCTATTACATTATCATTGATACCTACTTTACGTGGGTTCCGACATGCTTAGGCATTAATCACATTATTTGAATAGATCAATAAAAATTACAAATTTATCAACATCCTAGTGATGTACGAGAGGAATATTCATTTTGCATTGCTTACGCGTGCATGCATTTGCATTCATCATGCATGATTACATACTCAGTCACATTTCTTCTCATGAACAAAACTTCACTAAACCACACTCCTGAACGTCATACCTTTTGTTCGTTGCAATTTCTTACATTTCTGTAAATTTATATAATAATATAAAACTTATCTCGTTTTCTTTAAATTAGCTGACACAACACTATTTGTTAAAGTAGATAAATGCATAACAATTGAATTAGGAATACTGTAAATTGCAACAATGGAAATATAAAATCGATTTGTTAAATATACATGAAAGATATATCATATTAGTGATATAGAGCAGTTAGTTAGAGAGATGCTATTATCCGCAGGTTAGCCGTATGAACAAATACGTTATCTAGGAGAATCAGGCTGAACTTAATGCAGGGGCATGACATGTATAAAAATAAAGCAAATATTGAATGTCTGAGATTTGTAAAATTGAGTATATTGATTGTTTTACCAAGAACAGCTTTGATAGAAAACTCAACATTTAGAAATTCCCTTTTGTTATATATATACAGCACATCATGATTTCTAGAATTTTTTTATCATTGCGCTTGACTACCCAAAATACGTTTTTCTATTATATATTACATTATTAATAAGACTGTAACTATTACAGTCCAATCACGATGATTGCATGATATTTAAATAGATCAAAATGTGTGATATAAATCATATACAGATAAACACATACATACAAAAATATGTATTTAGAGATATACGTATATAATACGATACACATAATATGTATATATATATATATATTGTATATACATACACACACACATGCATGTGTATATGTATATATACATATATATATATACATGCATATTACTCTCGTTGATTGGTCTTTCATTTTATTATGCCAAGTAGCATCAATAGATCCATTTCGTGGACATTGTTACAAATATATGTTCACAATACACTCTACTACCGTCCATAACCAGCATTAAGCACAAGCTCTGCGTAACAGTATAACATTTATAAAGTAAATAAAATAGATTAATCAAAAAAATCAAGCAGTTCAAGTATTCCCAGTTGCAAGGCCCATATTTACAGATATAGCTTTACTAGAAGGAAAAACATTATCTTCAACACTGCACGATGTCTGTCATCGACAGTCAAAGTACAACGGAAGAGAAGTGACCTGTTTAGAAAACAAAGTAAATCCCAAAGCATTCTTCACATTCGCTGTTTCATCCAGTGGAATTCTGATATATGAAGACAACGCTCTACATAGTGGTACAGAAGACATGGTTGAGATTTATATCAACAATACTGCTCCACATTCAACCACCCCCAACACAGTTAAACCGAGTAGCATCAGTAAAATAATAACTCAGCACATCATATCCAACATATCAATTGGCGCCCCGGGTATCATAGCAGCCATTAAGAAAATACAAACAACTCAGCTGGTGGTCCCAACAGTTTCCCTGCTTGAGTGCTGAAGGTGAGCGGAAATCAGCTAGCATTCTCTTTAGGTATTCTCTCGAGGAAACCGTTGGACGCTGATTAAAGTTCTTATAATTTCCTATCCCATTCGATTGTCCCACTTTTCAAAAAGATTAACAAAGCGATACCAGTGAATTAAAGACCGATTTCACTCACGTTTCATGTCATCAAATTATTTGAGAGAGTGGTGAGATCCCGAGTAGCTCACTTCCTGGAAAATAACAGCGTACTTATTCCAAACCAGCATTATTTCTGCAATAGAAACATTCTTATGATACCCTAAAGGCTCTCGCAAAGGGTTCTAATGCAGAGGTCATCTGTCGTGACTTCCGTAATCCTTCGACAAGGTTGAGAGCAACATCCTATTAACGAAATTATCCACCACTGGGGCCCGAGGAAAACTATTAAAGTGGAATAAATGTTTTCTGACGAACACAACCAAGCATGTGGGGATAGATGATGTACGATCAAGCTCGTCAAGTGTCATCAGTTGAGTTCCACAAAGCTCTGAATTAATTTCAATTCTTTTCATTATTTACATCCTTCACCTCATTAAACTCAGCAGCATTAGAAATTTCGTGGATAACTCAAACCTTCAGAAGGCTTTCGACTATGTAGATGATCAGACTAATCTCCAATCCTATTTGTGGATAAATATGATATGCCATTAACAAAAATAAATTTGAATCACTCCACCTCAGTAGAGAGGATACACTTTCCTCAGAAGCGAAAACCTTTTGATATCAGAACACTACCAAGATAGAAAGAGTAATTTTAGACAATAAATTAAGCTGGAGTGCCCTTATCAATAGTAAAGTCGAGAGGTCTCGCAAGACGTGGCCATGGATCTCAAGGACTCTCTTCTGTTCTCCACCTTCGTTCGCTCTCACCTCGAGTACCATTGTCCGCTGCAGTCTACTTCATAAAACAAAATAATATAAACTTTGAAACAACCCAGTAATCAGTCAGAAACGAAACATTGACGGCATAATTATGAGGATCGTTTACATAAGCTCAAAATTTATTCCACCCAGCGTTACCGAGACCGTTATATCAAGTTTATGATATAGAAAATATTCCAACAGGACTCCCAAATGATGTTGGCAACTTTAAAACTACAACCAAGCCTTGGTCTCCTTGCCATCTGTCATGTAGTCACGGCTTAGGTGTGAGCGCCCTAGTGAGTTCCCTTAAGAGAGCAGAGGAAGGAAGCTTATGTAGGGTATAGAAGACTGTCGTGTATTGGGGTCGATACAACTAGGTTTGTCGATGCATGCGCTTGGAAGTGGATGCTTGCCACTTTTGATATACATACATACATAAATATATGCATATGTGTGTCTACGTGTGCATGGTCAGGGTATGGGGCTCACGATCCTACGATCGTGCGGTCGATTCACGATTGTGAGCCGTGTCCTGGAGATAGTCACTCACGTTAATTTCACAAGCAAGTTCTTTTGTTCATCAAATCAACTGGAAAAATCGTCGTCTTAACGGATATAGTGAGGCCGTGTGTGTGTGCGTATGTGCGCCTACGTACGTGAGTGTGTGCCGATGTATGTATGTATGTATGTATGTATGTATGTATGTATGTATGCATGTATGCATGTATAACTGTATCAGAAGTCAAAACAATGGCGAATTTACTGAGAAAGGATTCGGTATATGTGGATATGTTGTGTGAGAACGACGAACGGCAAAGTCAAACTAAATAGTTCACGCACAAGCAAGATTAAGTATACGGTCAGAGGGAGCCTTTTTATTGATTGTCCCCGGATTAACTATTTAGAACTTTATTGTTAAATGAGACCGAGTTACTGTAAAGGTGAATTACAAAGAGTATCTTTATAAACAAACGTGTTATAATTTACCGTTTCTAGCAGTATGAATTTCTTGAACCAAATATTTCTTCCCTTACGCAAGTGATTCCAGAAAAATGCGATTACTTTAGAGGTTCTAGAAAACAAAAATACATGCATTATTTGTACTGGCACTGAACGCTGAGTTAAATATTGATTCTCATTACATCTATTTGGATAAATATTATATCCCTTGAAGCTTCTTTTCGTTCGCTCTAGCACCAGAATCAATCATCTCTGATTACAACTGGAGAAATATAAACTCTAGCAGGTTGATCACATCGAAGCAATGCATCTCGCAACTGGTGGCATTGAAAATACATGCTTTGCTGCCTGAATTACTGGAATCCAAGGGACCATCATAACAATTTAATTATATATTGACTAACATATCGGCCGTCTTATTCCGACAGTACCTTGGCACAGGAGCAACGATTGATATAATTTTTACGATGATATCAACACACGGCATTTTTCATTCTGACATAACAGATACATCATCATATATCTCTGAGTGTGTACCATTTATATTATCATCGAAATAGTCATTTTCTAGTGTTCATTAGGAATACTTTTTGGGTGAAATCATTTTAGTGGCATGAATCCAGATCCAGTAAATTTATTTCATGCCAGTGAAAAACGCTCGGCTATATTGAACATTTACATATCGCAGTTCCTGAAAACGATATATTGTTAGCTGAATATCTGCTCTATATTTATATTGCTGTTCGTTGAACGAATGCTTAAATCTAAAACATGCGAGTAGTGAAACTTCGATGAAACGATATTTCGATGTACATTAATGCGAGTTGGTTTATCTATATGTAACAATTCGATGAAAGGTCATGATATACAATATGAGTGATGTAACATATCCATGTGAATATATCCTTTCAAATTCGCGAAATAATATCCAAAGTATGCAAGAAATAAATAGCATACGATACATTGATATTGACCCATTCATATGCGTAAGTACCAAAGATAACATCCTGATGCAGCCCCCATATCGCCAACTGTTTCGAGAAAATATACGTTGATATATATGTATATATAATGACGTATGTAGGTATGTATATGTGTGTGTATGTGTGTGGGTGTGCGTGTGCGTGTCAATAACTACTTCTCTGATAAGCAAATTACCTAACACTTATTTCCCAGTGACCGTTTCATATGATAAACTTCGGAGATTTTGGATAAATCTACTTTTCTAACACATCGAAGCAAAATATGATTGTTAGAATAAATGGAATTGTCTCACCAACAATAGGAGGACGGAATAAATCAGCAATGGGGGAATGCAGAATAGATTACAGAATAAGAAATATGGTGGAAAAAGAAAATTATGTAAACGCTTTAACGGTGGAGATTTATAGAGGGGCGATGGTATATTAAACCGCCCCAATGGACAGCAAGCAGACAAATGCAGGAATTTTTGTTAGTAATTTATTTAACATTAAACCTGAATATTACATCAGTATCACACTAAAAGCATTAATTTGTTAGGCGTGACAATTAAGTTATATTACAGTAACTTCTAAATGTAATTTTAATCAAATTCATTCTATTCAGCTGCCAGGTTGCTGTAACAACCAGCCGTACAGTTTTAGCAAAAACTTTTCGCCAATATACGAGAAAAAAGCACTTAAGGAAATGATAAATTCTATAGTAACCAATTTGAATCTAGTGGTGGTTTAAAAGAAAGACATAGGTATACTCAACCTAATTGGGATAAAAAGGCCGACAATAAATGCTATATTTTGTGGTGTGGTGTACATTATTACGTTAATAGAATAGATACAATTTCAAAATATCATTCTATCATATGTACATTCGTTTTCTTATTAATCATAAATATCAGATTTAAATCGAAATGTAACTAACGTTTGTTACTCTGTTGTAGAATGTTTGCGCTAAATACTGACGATGACTGCGCATGAGCATAACGCGTAGGCAGAGACAGATATATAAGCAATAGATTATCATCTCCCGTATTTACAATTACAAAATCTTCAGCACAGAAAGATTCTCCGTCAATATTATCACATAATTTATCATGATTCCTTTTAGAATTCCGCAAACCTAGCAACAAACTGTTTATTTATTTATTTATTTTTCTTCCCGTTGTAGAATTCAAAAATATTATACTGATCTTCAAGGTTCAAATAAGGAGTGAGTGAATTGAATTTAACTATTCCTGTCCAGAAGAATTACGATAACTTTATACCTCAAAATATCATAAATTTACCGTTTACCTTCGGAAACCCACTTTTATAAAAGTCGTCTTACATATAAAATATAATGATATCAATATATCCTTCGCGTAACCATAAAAACGCATGATCTTAAACAAGATTTTGCCAAGCTCTTATATGAGATATATGGATATAGTATTCTTTTTGACACATTGGTTTGACAGCCATTACAAACAACGTATTACTCTACCATTTTCACGACTATTATTCTGACAAACGATTCGCATAAATCCCATTTGCACTATTCAAGAACAAATTATTCTGACAAACTATTTACATAAATCCAACATATGCATCTCATTTTTTCTCCGCTAATCATAAGCAATTCCTACAATTATAAAATATATTCATAATCTATTTTTTTTTTAAATATACTATTTTGTGTTCCTGAGATATCTTTGGTCATGTAACAATTAATATTTAGCACTCACAACCCACTTATAAAACGCAAAAATTAAGATATATTTACATTTTATTATGATCATAAATATATGGGTATGAGATATTGATGATCAGCAACAACATTATATCAGGGAATTTGCAAAATATACAACGATGAATGGCTCATCAAATTGGAAACTAACGTTATAATATTTCAACGATAAAGCAGTAGGCTTAACGACATTTATTCTGCAATAATTACAGTAATAATTATCAAAATATAATATATATATAATCTTAAATACTGACAGAGTATCATCAGCTTAGCAATAAGATGTTTCATGTAAGATACGCAAGACCTGTTAAAATAGAAAAATCAATGCAATTATTAACTCGAGAGAAATTAAGGGTGGAAGAATATTACTGAATTCCAAGAAGTGATTTTTAATGAATTTTAGGATTTCAGGGCGCTTTGCAGTGATATATACATAGTTTGAAACAAAATAGCCCATACGTACAACACAATGGACAACGCATTGAGATATATCTGAACATATTTGATCATAGGTCTGCTTGATTAGCACTGACACAAGACTAAACAACACTATCATAAAATACAGGCCAATACCTAAATACGTTACAAACAACAACTAGTTTTGGGATGGTTGTTAATTAATCAGTCCAGGAAGAAGGAGGTGAAAAACTTACATCGGTGACGTTTGAATTCTTAACGTAAAAATATATATCTAAAAAGTCCATGATTTTTCTTTTGCTCCAATAATACTGACATTCTGTAAATAGATCTACAAAAGAATTATGAGCTCTCTGGATACTTATATGATATTTAATAACATATTTCGGGAATGGAATGCAAAATATACTTCAACACATTTCTTAAAGATGCACAAAACCATAATAAAGCAGAATGATGTAATTATTCTATAACCAATGTAACTAACAAAGTATTACTGAAATAAGTATGAAGTTGAAAATAGAACATATCTGAAAATATGTTGTTTAGTGTACGATGAATATTATGTTTTTCCCCACCTATTTTGTAAAAGAAATGCTCAAATGAACGACATATACACACATACTCAAAGATAAATAAATGATTCTACATTTATTTAACTAAATATAGCTCGGGTTATTAGTCAGCTATTTACTGAAATCGTCTTTATTGTCATATTGCAATCTGGCATAACTCATGTTGATATCGTCAAAGACATATATAAATTTATGTAATAATAACTTCCTCTACATGTATCCAGACGTATACACAATACTAGTAACTGACTTCCAATTAAGGAGTTATTGAATAGATAGTATATATAATTTTTCCAAATTTTTTCAGTTCAAACTTCAATTGCAAAAATTTTCTTGATTTGACAAATCTTGTTTGATTAAAACAGCGAAATCTCAGTGATTTTTGGTCGATATAATTTATATCAAGGTATATGCATAGGTGTCTATTTATTTATATTCAATATTTTATTTGAAAGTGATATACAAATTTATGGTAGCTTAACCTCAGGTCAGCTCCGACCACGTAAAGTTTAGTTCGAAACTGTTTTTGAGTTCACCATTCCGCCGATTTGTTTTTACTTTCAAGTCTATATCTCATGGTAATGCCTAGGGGACACTACTGTTTGCCCCAAAGGATATGTGATCTAGCAGGATGAGCAACGTCGTAGTTTTGCTTTTTCTCTCAGGTGACAGATATATAGCTGTATATATTATTTCATCGGGAAGACAAAATTTTTTTAAACATTCGCTAATTCTGTAAAAGTAAAAGTGTAGGAATATTAATAGCTCTGTTTTCAAGAAATAAAAATGAAGAAATGTTTCTGTCCCATTTGGATAATTATGCAATTAAAGAAATAGTAGATTTTGAGTGGGTGAGAATTTGATTACATCGACCCCCCAGTACTCACCTGACAGTTATTCTATCGACCCTGAAATGATGAAACACAAAATCGACAGCGGCGGAATTTGAATTCTCAGAAAATATAGAAGCATTTTATCTGGAGTGGTAACGGTTCTGCCAGCTCGCAGCCTTCCAATTAATGAAATAACAATATGAAATATTGATTTTTCCCAAGCAGCAAAAAAAAAAGAAAAAACGAATATAGGTCAGCCTTTTTCTTTGTTTTCAAGACACAATGCCTACAGTCAAGGTATTAAAAGAAAGATTAAAATTATGCGTAGCACTTAACTATCAAACACTCATCGAAAAATACCTTAAGAATGAGAACCCAGGTTCGAAATTTCCCCAAGACATCTCATGAAGGCTGGAGGGTATATCAGCCGAAACGCTGTGTTAACACAAGCAAGATGAGCACAAATATCCGTCACAAATATATTTGCAGATTTCTATCATTGTTTAAATATAACCACTAACCACGGAATGATTCTTTAAAATACGCATTGGCGCAGTTCAATGCCTAAAAGACGCACCTGTATTCTGGCACTCTTTATTTTAATTTCGGACTGCTTCTGCCGAATATAACATTCTAACGCTTAACTACTGTAATGTATTTAACATCATTACATTACTGCCACGCTTAATTCTAACGCTAATAATTTCTGGAATAAATGATGACCTACCCTCTTACAAATTAACGCGGAACGTGCGTTGACAATACGTGTGAAATTTAGAATTTGATTCACTAACAATTCTTGAATGTTTATATCAAGTCGTGGAATCCCATTCTGATAATTAATTATTAGCGCTTCAGGATTCCATCGTTAAATTTGTATTTAATTGAAGATCTACAATGTTAATTTGCCATTACATTTACTATCTAAGTTTTGTCTAGAATATTATTTACTTTGTCGACGGTCTGAGGAAACAACTAAAGATTTAATTCAGTAATATAGATTCCTCACTTCTCATTTTGTTATAGAATACTTCAATTCTACACGATTAACGCGTGAAGTTCAGGGAAATAATCTATATGGATACGTTTACTTATTTTATGCAGTATACATTTACACAAATGTTCACTGTATTGATTTTACTCTCGTTCTCTCCCTCTTAGATTTTCGACACGGTTCTAATCATTATAGACACTGATAAAGCGACGTGCAACTTAAAGATAAGCTTCCAGTTCAATGTATAAGTAGCCATGTTCCTAATTCCCATGTATCTACATTTCATTTTATTTGAATTGAGTGCCAACTTGTCACATATCATGTGTCATATCTACCAAGACCAGATTGCTGTTAAAAACCTTCTAGTAACAGAATAAGAACATTATATATTCACTGTTAAATGATGTTCAAGTTTATCATATGTCAAGCAAATAAATTGCCTCAACCAGCTGTGAATTTGCTACTAATTCCATGAGTTGCGATTCTTCTGCAGCAACATTAAGTGAGGATTGGTGAAGTTTAAGAATTAATAAAATGCAGGCATGATTTTATTAAGTATAAATTCCGGGTATAACATCTGTAGACAAGGACTAGATCATGCTACATGAATGATCAGTAATATTCATTTTTACTTCACATGCAACTGTGAGAAATGTTTCACTGTTTACACGTTACCAAAGAACAGTCGATGGATTACCGTATTCACGGTGGTAAGAATGGCAAAGGAAATAAATGAATAAAAGTTTTCTTTGATTTTTATTCTTTTGTTTAATGAGAGAGATTTACAGTATTTTCATTGACATTCACCAGCGGCATAAACACACAAAATTACACACAATATTATAAGAGAAAATACGAGGGCAAAAAACTATTATATATGTGTACATGTATAAATATTCACACACATTCACACAATCACACAGACATATATATATATATATATATATATATATATATATATATATATATGTATGCATGTATACGTATATATATATATATATATATATAGAGAGAGAGAGAGAGAGAGATACATACATACATACATACATACATACATACATACATACATACATACATACATACATACATACATACATAAAATAACCGCTTTATTAACTTCAGCTTCGAAGAGTAGGCGTTTGCAATCCAGTAACAGAAAATATCAATGAAATGCCTGATGTACAAAAGGGTAAAATGATGCAGAAAAAGCATTAACATGTGCCAGCTGCTGCAACTTTGTGGAATTAACAGCGTAGATATCACCCACATCATAAGCAGTTGTCCGAAAATGTCATCACAGTATTATATGCCGATGAGAAATGATGTTGTTGCAAAGACACTATGTAATACAATTCGTCGAAAAAATAACTCAAGGACCAAGAAATAAGAACCCACAGTATTTTAGAAGCCATCGATACTCATAATAAAGTACTGGTTGAATATTCCAGTGAAGATTTGCAGAACAAACTTGTTATAATGATTTGGGATAGAGAAGAGAAACTGTGTAAAGCAGATGTTAACAAAACGCTGGAAATCAGTGGAAAAGAGAACACCTATGTTGAAGTATTGAGAAATCTGCAATTACTGTATCTAGATTAGAAGTTCAGGTTTATAACTGTAATTATCGGGTTCCTGTGATAAATAACGCAGTGCCTAAATACCAATCTTGAACAATTTGGTTTGGTAAGGTAATGGTGATCACGTACCTTGCAGCTGCTGTAATTACAGACAGACAGACAAACAAAGAAACAATTTTATAGAGAGAGAGATTAAGCACACGTATTAAATGTTAATTTAAGGATTAAAATATAAGTGTAAACAGCTTGCAGCGTTTATTAACTAGTAATTGCACGGTAAATGTGTAAATCAAGATGCTTTTAGTTTTATCACATTAGAATTAAAAGTGTAGGAATAAAAGTGAAACAATATTATATCACGGTACAAGACAGAAGTTATTTCACTTTTGACACGTAATACAGAACCAGTCTAAAAGATTACCACATTAGGCAAGAAGTTGAAAACGTTTTTGACCCATGACACGCCATGGACCCTAAGTAATGCATGTGTATAATTTGAATGAAATTGGTTGGGTAGTCCTCGAGTTTTAGGGCTTCATACGTACATGGAGACACACACAGAGGCAAACACTCAGACAGAAACAAAAGAAGCCACACACACATCCTCGGTTTTTTTTTCTTGTTTCAGCTCAGAGCTGCGGCCAAGCGGATGCACCGCCGTTATATATATATATATATATATAGATATAGATATAGATATAGATATAGATATTCTTATTCTTTTAATGTTTTGTTTCAGTCATTTCACTGCGGTCATGCTGGAGCACCGCCTTTAGTCGAGCAATTCGAACCCAGGACTTATACTATCGGTCACTTATTGCCGCACCGCTAAATTACGGGGACATAAATACACCCGTATCGCTCGTCAAGTGAAGTTGGGGGACAAACACAGATACACAGACACTCACACACACTCACACACGCACACACCACACACACACACACACACACACACACACACACACACACCACACACACACACACACACATATATATATATATATATATATATATATATATATATACATATATATATATAGGGGAGTATTGTAGTTTGCTTGAAGCATAGAGTATTGTTTGTAAACAATAATGATAGTAAATAGAAATATTGCGTTTTGAATGACACGACAACGCACTATAATAACTGGTATAGTTTTATCATCCATACTCTGATATAAGATTTCAGAATATATAAATTCCTTCTTCAGCTATCCCTAGGGATTGATCGAGTCACAGCTACAATCGGTTTTCCAACTGTTTTTTTTTTTCTTTTCCCTTTTTTTTTTCGAAAGTGTCTCTGCACTGGCACATACGTAACGCTGCTTCTAATTAATGCATTATACGTGTAGTTCCCTCTTACTTTTTCCCTTCTTTCTTCCTCTCTTTCCTTTTCTTTTTCCTTTATCTCTTTTTGTGTTTTCCTTTTCTCCTTCCCTCTTTTTAAAAATAATACGTACATAATATATCATCATATCATGCAACCTGAGATATCTAGAGAATAAACTGAGTGCCAAGCTCCAGTCAGGTGTTGGTTTGAGGCCCTAGCCTGTTTATGAGAAAAGCTCCCTTAATTCTTAAGTTACCCAAATTTCTTTCTTTGGCCTCAGTTGTAACTGTTATGCTTTTGTCGGTGTTCCGGCCTCTGTCTAGATGTTTTCTGAAGGAGGATGATCTAGTGTTCGGATGTTCTTTAGCACGAATTTGCAATGGTCTTTTTGTGCTACCCAAATAGAACTTGTTGTGTTTGTTGCATTGTATTCTATACACAACATTTATCCGTTGGCATAATTCTGTGTCACGGATGGGACAGTTTTCTAGGAAGCTATTCTCATAGACAGACTAGGGCCTCAAATCAACAACAGACTGTAGATTGGCATTCAATTTATTCTCTAGCTACCTCTGGTTGCATGACATGATCATATGTTATCTTTGTATTCTTTTTATATAAAGGGAAGGAGAAAGGTAAAAAGAAAACAGGGAAAAAAAGAAGAAGGGAAAAAGAGGGAGAAAGAAGTGGAAAAAAAGGAAGAGGGAATACATTCATTAGAAGTAGCGTTACGGATGTGCCAGCACACACGAGCCTGAGACATGACCGCCCTCAACGACTTCTTACGAGGAATTCCGAAAACATTTTCGTGAGGCCAGTGCAGAGACACTTCCGGAAAACGTGTGTGTGTGTGTACACGGGCTTCTTTCAGTTTACGTCTACTAAATACACTCAAAAAGCTTTGGTCACTCCGAGACTATAGTAGGAGACACTTGCCGAAAGTTCCACGCGCTGGGTTGAACCTGGAACCATGTGGTTGCTAAGCAAGCTGCTTACCACACAGCCACTCCTGCACCTATGGTATATTTATACATATATGTCTAAGTGAAAATACATATGCACATAAATATGTGCGCATATAAATTTCAAGGATGTTTAATACTTTACGAGCTCCCAGAAAGGTTTGGTAATATACTTATGTAGTTTGCAAATAAGATGTTTGCATGGTTTTGAAATAATATTTTGGAAGCTATTAGCACAGCTGTTGCTGACTTTAATCTTATAAAAACGTATGGCTGATATTACATATTCCTGTTCATGTCGATATAGTCGATAATTGCCGCTTCCTTTGTGGGGAGAAATAGTATCAAAGAACTCGCGGTACTGATTCATTTGAGTGTGTCCCAACGGTGAAGTGAAAACCCTTTTGAATGTTCATTCGGCATTTTGCGTAACCTTTTGGGCTATGGAGTAGGGGGGCATTTACTTCTAAAAATCACCTTATTTTGTAATGTTTATGGGAATATTACGCTTGTATATCATATAGAAAGCTTTACGGATTTATATTTTCTACCAAGAAGTATGGCTTCTCTTTCTAATCACTTTCGTTGATGGTCGAGTAAAAGATTGCTTTCAATTTCTATGTGTGTTTATGTGTGAGTGTATGTGCGTGCGTGTGTGTGCGTATGCGTGTTTTGTAAAATACATAGATTTCTATATAAATGTATAAATATATGCAGATAAAGAGACAGGGAAAAGGACAAGATAGATACACAGACAGACAGGCAGACGGATAGATTGATAGATAGATAGAAAGATATTCAAGCGAACAAAAATGAAACACTTATATATGCAGACACTTATGTATACGAACATACATGCATACATGCACAGTCATGTATATATAAGTGCACAAGTATGTAAACATGTGTGTATGTCGTCATAAAATTTTATAATTAAATCATAATGGAGGGTGTTCCAAGAAATTTAAATTTAATTTACCAAAAT
>NC_042998.1:118190562-118210562 GCF_006345805.1 Octopus sinensis
ATAACATTTTTTTCCTGTCAAGAGTCCCAGATGAACCTACCTCACGGCAAGAGGTGCAAATGAGAGTAGCTATATCAAACTCCATTCTTCACCAAGTGCCACATGTTAGACGAGGTTCTTCGTAATAACAGTGTAGCACAAAACGGCGGTGCATCAGCGTGGCCGCAGCTCTGAGCTGAAACAAGAGAAAGAATATACATATATATATATACGTATAAGACATATATATAAATAAAAGTATATATATATATATAATATATATATATATAATACATATATATATATATATGTATATACACGTATATATGTATATATACATATACACTATAATATATATATATATATATATATATAATATAACGGGAAGCTTTATGAAAATAAACAAAAGACGAAGGCAGGTGGAAAACAAACGAACAATTGTATTAGTATGGCGCTCAGGAAATATAAATAAAACAAGTCTTTAACGTTTCGAGCCTACGCTCTTCAACAGAAAGATACACAGAGAGAGAAAATCACAGAAAGAAGGAGAGAAAAAAAATGCGTGCAGTAGCTAACGAATCAACATGGCGATCTGATTTCGGCCAGAGGTCAAAGATCAAACATGAGACGCGAGAGCGAAATAAGGGGAGATAATAGGGTTGATAAAGGGGTTGAGGAACCAGCTAAAAGTGCGTGGGAGGGGTCTGGATGTGTGTATGTATAGGGTTGGTGTATGTATTAGTATGTATAAGGGTGTGTGTGTGTGTGTGTGTGTGTATGAGAGAGTATTAGTGCGTAAGATTGGTCTGGACGTGCGTATGTATGGGGTTGGTGTATGTATTAGTATGTATTAGTATGTATTAGTACGTATTGGTATGTATAGGTGTGTGTGTGTGTGTGTGTGTGTGAGAGAGTATAAGTGCGTATGCGGGGTCTGGACGTGTGTATGTATAGGGTTGGTGTAAGTATTAGTATGTACTAGTATGTATTAGTACGTATTAGTATGTATTAGTTGGTGTGTGTATTAGTATGGCACATCATATGTGATGTGATGTGTAAAGTCATGTGGTGTAGTGAGGAGAAGAGGGGGAGGGGGAGAAGAGGGGGGGGAGAAGGGAGGGGAAGAAGAGGGGGAGGAGAAGGGGGAAGAGGAGACGATGGGGGAGAAGGAAGGTGAGGAGGGGGATGAAGGAGGAAAGAGGGAGAGGGGAGAGAGAGAATGGGAGAGAGGGAGTGAGGGAGCAGAGGGAAGGGAAGAGGGAGGGAGAAAGAGGGAAGAAGGGAAGGGGAGTAGGGGTGAAAGATGAAGGACTGAAGAAGTAGGGGTCGGGGGGAGAAAGGATAGGTGAGGAGGGGGGAGAGAGGGGTTAGATGAGGAGGGGGGAGAGTTGAGACCAAATGGCGTATAAGAGCGAAGAGAGAAGATTAATTCCTGTTCACGGCGCAAACGGGAATCCGGATGGCCTCTGTGTAAGGACAACCGAACACAGATAGGTGTTGCAAGGAGTGACCGGTGGAGCGGAAATGGCGTGAGACCGGTGTGTCGTTCGCAAGGTGGATGTCACGAAGGTGTTCCGCGAACCGGTCAGTCAAGCGGCGTCCCGTTTGTCCGATGTACAAGAATTGCAGAGAGAGCAAGAGATGCAATAGATAATATTGCTGGAGGTGCAGGTGAAGGAGTGGATGATGGGATAGGGTCGATGGTGGGTGCTAGTGAGGCGGGTGGTGGTTGGAGAGGTAAGGGCAAGTGCGGCAACGTGGGCGGGAGCAGGGGAACGAGCCGGGTTGGGAGGTAGGGTCAGGGAAGGAGCTATGGACCAAAAGGTCTCGAAGGTTGTGGGCTCGTTTGAAAGAGGGGAGGGGTCGGTTAGGGAAGAGGTGTGAAGTGGACGGGTCGGACTGGAGATGACGGAAAGCTCGAAGAATGGTGCGTTGGAGACGTAGGGTCGTGGGGTGGTAAGTGAGGGGAAAAGGGAGGCGGGAGACTACAGGGCGGGTTCGGGGAGAGAGAGCAGATACCAACGGTCCACGGACCGTGCTCTGGCAAGGGCGGTGTGGATAGTGGTGAGGGGGTATCCACGTAGGGTGAAGTGGTGAGCCATACGTTGAGACTGAGTCTCAAAGTCATGGTCGTCACTACAGAGCCTACGTAGACGGAGGAATTGGGAATAGGGGATGGAAAGCTTGGTGTGTTCTGTGTGGGAGGAAGAGAAGTTGAGGTATGAGTGTGAGTCTGTGTGTTTGTAGTGAATGGAGGTGGTAAGAGTGGAGTGAAGAATGCTAACCGAAATGTCGAGGAAGGAGACAGAGATGTTGGAGATAGTGGAAGTGAAGTGGAGGGCTGGATGGAAAGATTGGATGAAGAGAGGAAGGAGAATCTAGATGTTCGCGGGAGAGTGAGGTGGCACCGATAATGTCGTCAATATAACGACCATATAGTTCAGGAGTGGGACCAGTGAAATTAGAGATATATTTGGCCTCAACATAGCAACGAACAGGTTCGCATAGTTGGGGCCCATTCGCGTTCCCATGGCCACTCCCGAGACCTGATGGTAGAACTCGCCCGCGAACGAGAAGCAGTTCAGAGTAAGGACAAGTTCGGCCAGACGAATGAGTGGTGGATGTGTCAGGTACAGGGTTAGAGCGGAGGTCAAGAAAGTGTCGAAGGGCCTGCAGTCCTTCGTGGTGAGGGATAACAGTATAGAGGCTTTGGATGTCCATAGTAAAAAGGATTTTGGAGGAGCCGGGAGGAAAGGAGAAAGAGTTGAAAAGCCGGAGAGCATGGTTGGTATCGTGGATGTGGGAGGGAAGAGATGCCACTAGGGGGGCAAGGACACGGTCGAGGTATTTAGAGATGAGCTCCGCGGGGAAGTTACAGGCAGAGACGATGGGGCGGCCAGGGTTGTTGGGTTTGTGGATTTTGGGGAGGAAGTAAATGGTGGGGGTACGTGGGGTTCGCACAATTAGGTTGGATGCGGTGCGGGGGAGACGGGAGGACGAGATGAGGTCTTGGACAGTAGAGGATACCGTCTGTTGGTAGCTACGTGTGGGGTTAGAGGGCAGAGGGGAATAGAAGGAGGTGTCATTGAGTTGGCGGAAAGCCTCGGCCCTATAGAGGTCCGCGCCCCACACCACTACAGCTCCACCCTTGTCAGCCGGTTTGATGATAATGTCAGCGTGCCGTTGGAGGGAACGAAGAGCCAAGAGCTCAGCCGGGGAGATGTTGAGGCGGCGTTGGCGCCTGGAGAAGTTGAACCGCTCCTAATGCACGCTGACAAGCGCCCGCGAAAAGATCCACTGCTAGGATCTGGCCAGGGGCAGGCGTCCACGGGGATGGTCGGCGGCCCAGGCCAGTGAAGCAGTCGTCCTCTTCGTGGGGTGTGGGTGCCGAGTCGTGGTAATGCGCACCCAACCGGACACGGCGCACAAAGCTGTGGACATCAACTCGCGTCTGGAATTCCTTACAGGATGGGGTGAGGGGGATGAAACGCAGACCCCTACCAAGGACGGAGCGTTCAGCCGCAGAGAGGGGAAGATCGGGGGGAATGGTAACAACAGACGGAAGTGGAGAAGGGGTGGGTGGAATAGAAGTAGGAGGGGTGGTAGGTCTCGTGGAGGTCTGAGGGGTAGGGATGGGGAGGGGGTTTGGGCGGGGCAGTAGGGTTAGGTGTAGGTGGATGGAGCCTAACGGGGGGGAGAAGGGGTTGTAGGGAGGGGCAGTGGGGTTAGGTGTGGGTGGATGGAGCCTATCGGGAGGGGAAAAGGGTGGTGGAGGAGTTGGGGTAGTGGCGTCGGTAGGGTGAAATGGAAGAGTGATTGGAGTTTACGAAGTTTGGTATCAGAAAGAAATTGATGGAAGAGTTGATTCAAATGGATAATGAAGCGTAGCGTGTTTGGAGCATAGAGAGGGGGCAGAGAGGAGAAGAAGGTGGAGAAAGCAGGAGGAAGAGGGCGGTTGATGGCATGTAGTTTGGAGAGATTGGAGCGAATGGTGGCCCGCATAAGGCGGTAAGATGTGGTGTGCGGAGTATGGGTAGATGGAAGAATCCGAGTGGAGAGCAGGGTGGAAGTGGAGGCGGAAACCTTTAGGGATGAGTCGGTGATGTAGGCAGCGGCTTAGGAAAGAGACATGGCTAGAGAAGCGGGTTTTTTAAAAAGAAGTAGAGAGAGATTAACGGACGGCTGAAGGCAATATACAGGAAGCGAACGTAGTGATCCTTCAAACGGTGATGGAGGGTGAGGAGGTAGGACCTAGGATCCGGCATGATGGGATAGCGGAAAAAAAAACGTTCGAAAAAACAAAAAACAAAAAACAAAAATTATCGTATGAAAAAATAGAAAAAAGGATAGCGAAAAAAGGGGAAAAAACAAACGTTCAAAAAAACAAAAAATAATCGTATGGAAAAACTAGATAAGTAAGCGATAGGGCAGAAAAGACGGGGCAAACGGAAAGGGAAAGAAAGAAGGGAAGCAGAGAGAGGGGGAGGCAAAAAAGGGGGGTGCAGGCAGAGGAAACGGAGTATGGACATCGAGAGGGAAGAAGACGGAAAGGAGAACAAAAATTCAGGAAAATGTGGGAAGCATGAAATGAATGTAAAAAAAGTGGTAATATAAGAGAAAATAAAAATACAACAAACGGGACAACACACAGCCATATATATATATATAATATATAATATATATATATTATATATATATATATATATATATATTATTATAATTAGGGTATCTACGAGATACCACCATGCTGAAATTGCAGCCATGATCTAACTCTTAAACCACAAGAGAAAACAAAGACACAAGATGAAACTAGTAAACATTACTGGATAATTCGAGATCCCGGATTGCTGGGTTTGCAATTAGGAATGCTTTGCCTCGTCAGAAGAGAAACATAAATATATATATATTTATATATATATAAACTCAACATACGAATAATTACATATACGAACGTATACCTACATATATATGCACGTATGAATCATGGCCAGTTCAAAATGCCCGCCGTTTAATTCCGTGTGAGATATGGTTAAAATATCGCCGCAATAAATATAATGACGAAATAAATTTAAATTTATATAAATAAGGATAAAATCGTTAATCTAAAAATAAAATAACGATTTTATCAAGTGGTCAGCATGGAAAAAATAACCTTCAAATGTAATAGTTATTAAAATTATAAATTAGGGTATCTACGAGATACCACCATGCTAAAAATAGTAGCCATGATCTGACTCTAAAACCACCTGAATTGTCCATATAACAACACGGAGAGAAAACAAAGAGACAAGATGGAACTAGTAAAAAATTACTGGATAATTTTAGATCCATGGTTTCTGATTTTGCATATAGGAATGCTTTGCCTCGTCAATAGAATACACACAGAAGAGAAACATATATATATATATATAAACACAACCTACGAATATTTACATATACGAACGTATACCCACATATATGTGCACGTATGCATCATGGCCAGTTCAAAATGCCCGGTGTTTAATTCCGTGTGAGATATGGTCAAGATATCGTCATTTTGAACTGGCCATGATGCATACGTGCATGCTGACCACTTGATATAGTCGTTATTTTATTTTTATATTAACGATTTTATCCTTATTTATATAGATTTAAATTTAGTTCGTCACTATATTTACTGCGGTGATATTTTGTAGTTTCGAGTGAGTTTGGGTAATATCAATGATTTTACCAGGTAGCCAGTGAGGAAATAAAAACCTTATAGGTAAATTTTATGAGGACGCTGATCACGTGCATATTTTGAAATACTTGTGAACTATGCTGAAGAGTAGCAGTAAGTAAAATCTATCTTTTACTTTATCTTCGAAACACGTCCATAGTTAGTCAACCTTCTTGATTCATTATTTTTCTTTTGATTGCCTACAATAAAGTGTGTTATTCTGGGAGATTTTAAGGTAGTAAAAAAGACTTTAGCGTCTATTTTTACGATGCATGATGAGGCATAAAGCCAACCCCTTGTTATAACATGTATATAATTATAAAATTATATATATATATGTATATAGATAGATAGATAGATAGATAGATAGATAGATAGATAGATAGATAAATAAATAGATAGATAGATAGATAGATAGATAGATAGATAGATAGATAGATAGATAGATAGATAGATAGATAGATAGATAGATAGAGTTATAGATATATATATATATATATTCATTGCCTTAGGTATAGTGATATCAAAATCTAGTTTTAGAATTCAATACAAAAAATGTTTTCAGAATAAAGCAGTAGTTGATTGCAGAGCGCAATCTGAAATAAGGTAAATGACCATGACAAATGAACAAGAAATTATACATCTTTATGAAACTGATTTGATGTATGTACTTATGCAATTATGTATGCATATATAATATTGAAATTTTCTCAAGTTACAGAATGTATTCAAAGTCACTCTCCATAAAATTTTTTTCATGCTAAGTGACTCGGCGAGGTGATTATTGATTCTGATTTTCAGAAGACAAAGTGACACAGTAGAAGTTATTATCTACCGAGAAATTTGACCGAGAAGTAAAGTATTTGAAATCATCGTATGCTTTTAAGGAACGCTTGTACAGAAAACAGGCTAGAATAAATTTAAGATTGCATTTCTGTGCATATTATGGTCTGAAGGTTGAACGAAACGTAGTAACAGAATATGTTTATTATGTAACACCAGAATCTATTAATGGTAAAGTTTTTCGGGGAGAGGCAAAGTGCTGTCATTGATTAAGTGAACATAACATATATCTTGCTAAATTATCTCTGGTATTATATCTTACACGGTTGTGCTTTTACTTCTTTTCTGAAACCTAAGTCTTATTCACTTACATCGTAACCATAATCATTAAAATTCTACAGTGGTATCGCGTTTATTGTCATTTTTTTGTGATTCGTAGTTAGTAAACTTCATATAATTCCAGTCACATACACGTATTTCGATTTTGAGATTAAACTTATAAATAAAGTAACGTTTCTGTAGGAATAATAGCGCCATACTTTCCTAATTTCAGAAAATAACCTGATTGATATAGACTAAGATTCGATATGGTACCGAAGAGGTGTAATATGACTGGTCTTATATCTTTATGGCTAGCCTTTTAAGTCGTTATTTACTACTAGTAGATTAATTATTATATTACAGTTATGTTTTAATTCTAATACTACATCAAATAAAATTAGATTCCACAATCAGCGATCTCATGCGTGCGTGTGTGTGTATGTGTGTATGTGTATGTGTGTATGTGTGTATGTGTGTGTGTGTGTGTGTGGTGTGTGTGTTCCCTTCTGTTTTTAATTATTTAAAATCTTCCTCTGAGCAAGGAGCTGATTTCTAATAAAAATACAAAGCTCCACCCTTGGAATACAGATAACAAAATATACATCACATTTTGAACTGGAGAAAAGTCTTGAATACATCTACTGTTCCATTTACAGATTGTATTTGTAATGTGCGAGATAGTTGGCTGATTCCTTTTTCTGGAAACTCTAGCTTATCCAGATTGTCACAAAAGCATATACTCACAAATCCAAGTGCGTCAATTATTATTGTTATAAATGTGATTTTATGATCTGGCTTCAGAGTCTGGAGGTTTTGAAGCAGCTATCAATTGTAATCCTCCTCCTCTTTAATTTTCAAAGAAATATTCACAACAGCTGGACAGCTGACCTCTATGATGATACATAATTTTTCTTGCCCGTCCCAAACAACTACATCATGGCTGTTATGTTTACGTTTGACCAGGTGTTTTCATTGGAACCTTTCGCTAGTATTCTTTGTGTGGATATATGTACATGCATACAACAACATTTATTGCAGGAGAGCCTTTTATCCAAAAGGCATTGTATATTGTTTTTGTGACAACGTCCCGTCCCATACAGAGATAGTACCTTGATGGCTTTCTGGGCAGCTGTTAATTAGGTGTGATATTTTACACACAAATATGATATAATCTGCATTTTCTGTTACATCTTTGAGATACAAAGTCTTCAATGTTTATTTCTATGTTTAGGTACTTCCTAACAATCTCCTTTTCTTGGATTGCAAATGCATAACATTCCAGGTGAGATGTGACGTAACGGTCACGAGTCCAAGGGAAGCTGCGCTTCATGTCGATATTACTGTCATCCTCAAGCGTTCGGAAAAAAAAAACCATGGTCTTTTTGTGGTACGCTGAAGGTTTCACATTCACGTCTTATTTAGATATGTTCGTCCGGCTGTCTGGTGTTGTGTAGGAAATCATCAGGATGAGGGTGCTTCCTAAATATCTCGCTGCCCACACATATGATGCTGTTCGCTTCTCTTTTCATCTCTAAGTTAATGTATTAATTTTTGCTTCAGTTGTTTAGCAAGTGCTATCGGAGAGCGACTATACGGCACTCAAAAGCTCCCTATACTGATATCAAGCCGCTTACTCCTTTAACTCTTCTCAGATAAAGCCTGTCGATATCACTATTCCTATGGGGATTTCTAGTTGACATCAGTATCTTCCGGGTCGGGTTTTTACGTCTAAAGAATGAGTTCCTTGTACTAACTGGTCAATTACCCCAACTTTTAGACTTATCATTCGTGGTGCAAATGCATATTGGGATATAGTCTTGTAAGAGGAGAGTTCTGACTGTCCTATATTTGTAAGTCTGGAATATATATGTGTGTATGTATGTATTTATGTATGTATGTATGTATGATAGATAGACGCATTGCACACAATTATATTTATATTCATGTTTTTCAACATTCCCAAAGGAACACCTAAGAGATAAAACTTCTTATCATTTTCATGTAACTTTACTATATAATAGCCTTACCTCTCGTGCATTTGGAATGATCAATGAAATATTTGTCTTCCCGGATTTTTTTTCACACATTAGGCGCAGACGTGGTTCTGTGTTAAGAAACTTGCTTCCCTACCACACGGTTTCGCGTCCAGTTCCATTGCATGGCACCTTGGGCAAGTGCGCTCTACTGTAACCTCGGGCCGGCCAAAGCCCTATGAATGGATTTGGTAGACGGAAACTTAAAGTAGCCCGTCGCATATATGTATATATATATATATATATATATATATATGCGACGGGCTACTTTATATATATATATTTGTGTGTGTGTCTGTGTGCGCCTGTGTTTGTCTGTGTTAGTCTTGAGGTCGATTGTTCGACTAAATGCCGTGCTCCAGCATGACCGCAGTCAGATGACTGAAACAAGTAACAGAAGAAAATAATAAATAAAAGAATTATATAATACTCGTTTTCCATATACTTTGTGAATGAATGTGTAAGTCGGAGCTAAGTTACTTCGAACTCATAATTCAGTAGATGGAGAACATATACTACTAAACTCTTTAACTCATTCCTTCCTATTATGAATAATAATTGCATTACATACATATATTATTTTAACATTTTTCAAACGTTGAATAAAAAAAAAATTATACGCATCTTTAACATTTGTTATGATTCATTTTCTTGAACACGATTACTTGATAGTAATCTAAATCTATACTATTCTATTCAGACTGATGAAGATTAAAACTACTTATAGAATACTATTTAAAAATGTAGATAATTTAAGCCGCATGTGGTAAATAAAACCGTGATTTAAATAGGAATTGTTCGTAGAAAACATCACGAAATGCTATAGGAATTTGTCATGCATGACGGGAGAATTTTTCAAATATAATGTTAGAAATTATATATAGATATTTATAAAGAATCTTAAGGAGAAACAAAATTATGTGCATATATTTTTTAAAAAGAAAATACGGTAAAATTTGTAGAATTAAATTCGCCGAAAGATGCGTAAAAATGTGAAATGATATTCATCAATATACAACACATACAGTTAAATAAAAAGCAAACATTTCATAAATATTGATTTTTCAATTTGGTACATGATTACCAAAGTATAGTGAAATGTTATGGACGATTAGGCTGATACTTATATATACAGACACGTAGATACATACATAACTACATACATACATATATACATACGTATATATGCGCGTGTGTGTTCGTGTGTAGATGTGTGTGCATGTGTGCGCCTGTATAGATGTCGATAGGTAGGTAGATAGATAGATAAAACGTAAATGTAACACACGAAACGAAATCAAAGTGTAGGAGTGTTCTCCAATCAGGCTTCCTTATTCCACTGCACCTGATCTTTGACTCATCATTGTAGTATAAAATATATATTTATATTTATATATATATATATATGTGTGGGTGTGTGTGTGTCTGTATATGTATACATACATGCATATTAGCTTTTTAACCTTTATTTGTTTCTGTCATTAGTATGTGGCCATGCTAGGGAACCACATAGAAGAATTTTCACTTTAATGGTTCAAGCCTTGCTTTTTTAAGCCTTGGACAGTTTCTATCGAATCCTTTATTGAAACCGCTAATGTACAGTGACGTTAATACATCAACAGATGTATATATATATATATCACAATAAGCACATAAACGTGAAACCACGTGGGAAAAAATAGTACTCGAATACCGGAGATAGGGCAATATGCCTTATTATTAAAGCTGCAAAACCATCACAAAAATACCACGAAAAACTGCTATTCAGAGTTTCACGTTCCTATTCGTCTGTCAGTAGAAATCCGGAATGGATTCATTGTGGATCTAAATTGCCAGACGAAGAGGAACGTGAAACTAAGTAGAAGTTTTTCGTGATATTTTTGTGATGTTTTTGCACGCATACACAGAAAACACACACACAAAGTCATACAATACATACATACATATATAGATACATATATATATATATATATATATAATATATATATATATATAATATATATATATATATAATTATATATATATATATATAATATATATATATAATATATATATATATATATATATATCAAATTAAGCAACAAGAATATCCAGAGTTAATAGAGTACGATCGTTTCAAGCAACTCCATTTAATTGAACAATCATTACATCAATTTAAATGCAGAGCAATCCTCGGCTGCATAAAGACATGAAATTTAATTAAATTAAAACAAATGGACACATTAGTATAATTTTTACCTAAACTCTTCAAGAGCGTATGGAGATAGACAGAGAGCATTCTGTCTTCACTTCAGCTTAGAATCTACTAAGGTACCAGGAAGAAAGTCTTGTTACAGATTTTCCTTGTCACTGTTTTATGGGGGTAGTTTTAAGTTATAGACTAGTTTATCAAATCTTTGTATATCTAAGGCCACAAGAGCAAGGAGCAATGCCTGTTAGGAAGCGGGCTGAGGGAGTCGAGATAAATCATAGCTGTATAGTCATAAAAATATCAAGATTTATTTGAATCAATGTCATGAGATTTGGTAAAGGAAATCTTAAATCAAGATGTTAGCTGGCAATTAAAGGGACAGGCCACTAGTAGACCATTGATAATGAAACAGGGAAAATATTATCATGTTCTACTATAGTTAAATATTTTAAACAATATTGCCATATTGTATAAAGTTAAAATTTAGGGTTATTCAGAAGATTATTAAGATGAATATTATGACAAAAGGATAAAACATTCTTTGAATACTTTTGAGTACATACCAAACTTTTGTGGTAAAGTATATGTCAGTGGCAGACAAAGTCGTAAAGGAAAGTTCTAAATATGGATTTCTGTGTCGTGGGTTTCGTTAGCAGGAATAATACGCTACAAAAACCGTATAGGGCTTTTCCCATGTTTCGTAGCTCGTTTTTGTTAGAAACTTTATTGTGAACATCCTTACTTGTATATATTTTCATAAATATAGCTTGATTAACTGATGTTGACCGTTTTGAAATATTATTTTGTAAACAATAACAGCTTGCTACATTGATATATCTTCGATGGTATGTTATGATGGTTTCTTTTTTAAATCGTTTTGTACGAAGTGTGGATGCTATATCGTTATGTTATTGGTTAACTATCTCCTATTTTGGTAGAGTTATTGGGGATTTCTTCAGCTTACACTATTACAAGTGCAAAGCTAGCATACCCATAAATGAATTCAGTTGAAACTACTCTACCTGACTCAAGAAAATAGTAAAGATAAAACTGTGCAAACATTTTCAACTATTTCCATTACTTACTATGGTTCCATGGGAATCTCTACACCCGAAAACAATATCCGGAAAGTCAAAGAAGTTCGGCATAACTAAAACACATATGATGACACTCTCACGATATGTGAACCTAAATCGAATATTACGTGTGTAATGACTGAAATTCGAATATATAACATTCATAAAATAACTCAAGGACAAATGTGCATTTGTGTCAAGTTGGAACTAAAAATCACCCAGCGAAACTAATCTGAAAAAACTCGACCAAATGATATATGAAGAAACCAAAAGTAATAAATCTATGAAAATTATGAATTGCCATCCCACAACACACACTCATAAAAAGTTATAGTGCCTTAAAATTTTCAAATAAAAAACAACCAGCTTCTATGGAATGCCTAAAATACATAAAATTAATCTAATCACTGAAAAATGTGGAGGAACAAAAACAATTTGTGTTAATATTCCATCAGCATGTATTCTAAAACTGAGAACTATTGTAGATGGCTCATCGGGCGAAATATATCCTAGACATTCTGCAGAAACCTTTCCGCAATCATACAAAGCGCTTTATAAAGGGCCATATACCCAATACATGATAGACGAAAACACCTATATATGTTCACATTTGATATTCTGAACCTCTACTGCAACATTCCTCACAATTACAGAAACGAAGCAATAGAATATTAATTAGACTCATTTTAACATGGAATACCTGAATTCATAGATCTATAATTTATTGTCATGGTCTCCAATTTATCTTAGAGAATAACAACTCCATATTTGATTAGAAAGTCTATCTACAAAAGTCAGAGACGTCCATGGTAACTAATGTTGCCCTCAAGTGCCAAATTGGTTATACGATATTATGAAATAAAAAGCTATGAAAATCCTCTGAAAATTTTGAAGAAGCTTTCAGCTGTTATTTTGTAAGAGATAACTGGAAGAAGATTCTAGATGATTGATTCATTTTATGGAGGGAAAATATTGACAGACAGAAACAACTCCAAAATCTTGTAAACAGCATAAATCCATGAATTTATTTCACCGCGGAATTCAGCAACGATAAGCCCCACTTCTAGAAATTCTAATAACAAGGAGAAATTCACTGCTGGAAACCGATATTTACTTGAAATTCATAGACTCAAAAATAGCTAGAAGAATATACACAATTTTATCAAACCCTAAAACAAGAGATAAAAGATTAAATGAAAGAAATCATTATGATTGGAAAATAGCCAGGTAAAACTGAATTAACTTGTTTATTCAGAAAGCTTAACAAACTGGCTTCTAAACAATTCGAACAACTCAAGCATGAAAAAAAATATATTTCAATTTTTAACACAAGAAACCCCGAATTTTTCACCAGCATATGTGTAAATTTGCCAATATTAGTACAGGATCAAAAATTAAAAATCCTAGAAAACATCCATTTTTAAAAAGCAAGAGGCAAACAAAACCGCTAAAAAAGATATCTAAAACATAAAAGCTGCATACTCAAACGGCTGACCCTAAAGTAATTAGATATAACCGGTTAAATTGTAAAGTATTTAGCTACTCATTAGAAAGTCCTGAATTCCACTTCAAAAAGGCGGGGGGGGGGAGCATTAAAATCAAAAATAACTTCTGCATGTCGGACAGGCTAATCTACATATGGCTTGTAAAGGTTGCCCAGAATACTACATCAGACACAAACGGGCATGACAAAAAAAAAGAAAATGACAGTACACCGACAACGTATCACAAGAAAAATACACCTAGGTATAAATATAGATAACTGAGGGATACCCAACCATTCTGTCTTGCCTTTCTAACAGTGCAACGACTCAATCACAGAACTGCAACCCACACAAAAAAGAAATGTATTTTATCAAAAAATTTTTAGAAATAAAAACATAATCAATATTTTATGCTTTAATTAATTCACCATAATTACCATACTGGAAGAGTGTTCCTCCAGTCAGTTACAGTAATGCAAATACTCAGAAGGTGACACACAAGGTGCAAGGAATGCCAGAAACTATTCCAACTGGAAAGAAACAGTAATATATCTGCCAATGCGTTTATACTACTGTATTTCTTGTATACGATTTTTTATGTATGTGTAACTCATCGTGGTAAGAGGGTTAAACGGGAGTGTCAGAGCTATCCCGTCAGAGACTTCGGTTTCTGCTAGGGCCACTCAAGGCGGATTGTTCTTACACCCAGCGGTATCAGGGCTGCTCCTGGCTAACGAGGCTCTGGTGAACAGAAGCGTCTGATCCAGCGGTCGGCTGCTTCAACCCGTCCTATCCCTTCTTCTGTGGAAAATTTACGACAAACTACACGGTTTCCCAACAGGGATATACTTGCGGCTGAGGACCGCTAGCGAACTTCCTATTTCCAAGATCCTTCAATTATTCTTCATGTACATCTCACCTTCTTCAACGATAAACCCTACTACGGCGTCCGCGGAAACCGACGCTCTCGCTACCCCAGTGAGGCGAGTGTTAAATCAGCAAACTGGGATGCTAATGTGACACGGAAGAACGCATTTCTTTGGCTTTTGGAATGGCAAATCCCTGATGCAAACTCTCTCCAAATATAACATCGATATTGCATGCCTCTCTGACGTTAGACTTCCTGATTCTGGTTATCGCAAAATCAGAGTACCCCAACACGACGCATCATACTATCTCTACCACATTGGACCAACTGATAACACTGGCGTTCATGAAGTTGCCTCCACCCTCAACAATCGCGCCAATGCCTCACTCATTGCCTGGGAACCTATCTCCCGCCCGTCTAGCCCGTATCCGCCTCAAAGTTTCAGCTATCACTATCAGTGTCATTGTCGTCTATGCTCTCACTCTCAACGCTTTTGATGAAGATAAAGACCCCTTCTACGATGAGATACTGGCAGTTATTGATCGCATACCTACAAGCGACATTCTAATCATCGCAGGTGATTGGAATGCCCGCACAAGACGGACCAAGTAACACCACTAACGATCACATACTGGGACGGTTTGCGATTGGCAACCAATGCGCCAATGGTGAAAGACCTGTCAATTTCGCTGCTGCAAATCATCTTACTGTTTCCAGCACGCGCTTTCGACATTCACGGCGCCATCTTCGTACCTGGTACTCCAATGACGGTGTCACAGCTAGCCAGAATGAACATTTTCTCGTTAGAAGCCGCTGGAGCGACCTTGATAGCCGAATGTTCAGAGGCGCAGAAACCGGCAGCGAACATGGTCCCGTTCATATATTAGGACGGGCAAACCTACATCTTCATCTCAAGGTCGTGAAGTGTCGCTCTAAGCCTCTAAGATATGATATCTCGAAGCTAAAAAGTAACCAGATCGAACATTTATTCCATATCGAATTAAAAAATCGGTTTAACGGGCTCCAGATACTTCAATCTGCTTCGTCAGATGAAGTCTGGCAAGCGGTCAAACACAATCTTCAATCCGTGATGTCCAAAACACACGGCACTACTAAGCGAAAAGACAGAGACTGGATCTCGGGCTGAACAATCGAAATTGCTGAAAAAGCGAAACAAGCTCGAGGCAACCAATCCGATACCTTCAGACAACTGCGCCGTGAAGCTACATGTTCTGCCCGCGCTGATCGAAATAGGACGGTGGCTGAAGACATGGAACGCGCCGCATCTGCTGGAGACTCCCGTAAGCTCTGCAGCCTCCTTCGATCGAGCACGAAGACAGGCTGAAGTGGTAACGAAACCATTTTGGACTAGAATGGCGATCCCATCACCAATCTCACAGAGAGCATCATCACCGGGAGAGACCATTTCACCAATCTGCTGAACCACGACCATCAGCCCCCCTTGTCCGCTCCTACGATCGACGCGATCCAAACTTTGTATAACTGCCAAACAGCCCCACCCCACGCTTGAAGAGATCCTTCCTGTTATCAGAAAGCTAAAAAATAACTAAGCTGCCGGCAAGGATAACATTCCTGCTGAGATCCTCAAGCATAGTGCAAATATACTGGGGCCCGCGCTTCATCAAGTTATCACCCGGGTTTGGATACAGAAACCCTCCCCCACGACTGGAGCGACGCAACACTGGTACCTTTCTTTAAGAAAGGGGATAAACGTTGCTGCAGCAACTACTGTGGCATCTGTCTGATTGATGTTTCTACCAAAATATTAGCATCTATTCTTCTGAGACGATTCCAGTCAGAACGTGACTCTAGAACAAGACCAAACCAGTGCGGTTTCCGTCCAAGTCGAGGCTGCACCGATCAAATCTTCACCCTAAGATGAATCCTCGAACAGCGTTGGTGCTTTCAGCAAAAATCAGTGATCTGCTTTGTTGATTTTGCTGCTGCATTCGACTCGGTCGATCGTGACACCTTCTGCAAGGTCATGCAAGCAGATGGTATCCCACCTAAACTTCTCAATCTTATCAAAGCTTATTACTGCTCAACAAGATCCCGCGTACGCGTGTACGTTGAAGTGTCGGAACCTTTCGAAATACGGTCTGGCGTTCGGCAGGGATGTGTTCTTTTGCCGACTCTTTTCAATTACGCCATCGACTGGATCGCCACAAATGCATTAAGGGAGTTCCCCGGTGTCACTCTTGGTCACTACTTTTCCGTCAAGGATCTAGACTACGCAGATGACATAGCGATACTTGGCGAAACATTTGCTGACATCCAGTTTGCTATCAATGAGCTGCAGCGTGTTGCATCGCAGATTGGTATAAAATCCAATGCTTCACAGCCGGCTTCGCCCCACCAGACAAAACACCTACTGTCCTCAATGGTGATATTCATGAACAGGTTGAGAGTTTCAAATACTTTGGCGCCATCATTACAGCCACAGGTCAAGGTGAGGCTGACATTAAAACAGGATTCGACCTCGCTCGCCAAGCCTACACCCGACTCAATGCATGACTCTGGTCAAGTTCTGAGATCCGACGCACCACCAAATTACGGATCTACCAAGCACTAGTGCGAACGATTCTCCTTTTCGGCAGTGAGTCATGGCCGATGAGGGTGGAAGATATCAAGCGACTAGAATCTCTCGATTACCTCTGTCTGCGCCGCATCCTTCGTGTCCGATGGCATCACTTTGTCTCCAACAATTCGGTGCGACACCAGTGCAGAATCACCTCCCTCCGACAAGTCATCCTAACGAGACGTCTGCGTTGGCTGGGCTATGCCCTCCGTCGTCAACCAGGAGAATTCATCTACGAAGCAATTGCCCCAGCTCCACTTCAGGGTTGGCGAAAACGATGTGGTGGACAAAGAAAAAAACCTGGCTGATGACAGTCAAGGCTGATCTGGAACCCAACCTAGGCCCCCATATCTACGGCGTTCGCCGCTGGAATAAGGAGTGGTTGGAGATCACGCGGTCGTTAGCCTCAAATCGCCAGGCCTGGTCGGCGTTTGTAGAGATGTAGCATTGAGGATGAATGAAGCCAGCTCAACCCACACCGGGTGAATGCTGTCTCAAGACAAGAAGAAGATATATATACACATATATGTTTGTGTGTGTATACGAGACAGGAGAAGCAGAAAGACAGAAACAGAAGCAAAAGAAAAAAAAACAAGGACACAGAATGATAGGCAGTCAGACCAACAGAAAGAAAGCCAGACAGACAAATGAAAAAGGAAAATATTAGTGTGTGTCTAAATGGTTTTCCTTGTGTTTCACATTTTGACAACTGGATTTGGTTTATTTATGTCTCAGTATTGTATGCATATGCAAATATCCATAACATAAATAACATATAAAATAAGTAAATGTAACGCTTTCAGTGTGTTAACCCTGTTTTGCTGAGTTGCAGGGATAGAAAAGCGTAAACAAGCGCAAATAAGCGCAAATAAAAAACTAAAATAATACATGCACACACACACACGCACGCACACGCACACGCACATACATATATACAGACAGACAGACACACAGACAGATAGATAGAGAGACAGATAGATAGATAGATAGATAGATAGATAGATAGATAGATAGATAGATAGATAGATAGATAGATAGATAGATAGATAGATAGATAGATAGATAGATAGATAGATGGGTGTGCGTGACTATGTAAGCGTTGTCTAGTATATCAAAAATACAAGTATTTCCTGAGATACTGCTCAATATGGAAATACATGTTTATTATAACAAAAGTTGAGTTACTACTCGGAAATTCCCTCTGGGCTGTGTTGCTCACGAAAGTTAAATTTATCTTGTGTCTAACAATATCATTTAAGTCGAATTGTTCGAACCACTAAAAAATCGACCTCAATAACTGAATATACCGTAATTTCAGTAAATGCAGGCATAACCCAATCATAAATATATTTAAGCCTTATTTCAACCCATTAGTACATATACACATCTCCTCTAAACTTTATATTATGATCGCTAGAATTTTAAATTAGGTGTTACAGATAGTTATCGGCCCACACAGCCTATCAAGTTGAGCACAATATTATGGAAACTATAACCACTTTATTCTAACAAAGCAATTCTTCCTGAGGAGAAACTGTATGTAGGCTGTTGACTTTTGCGTGTATCTGTATTCACATATATATGCTTGAGTATAAATGCACATTTTTTGCATATATACACATTTACAGAGAGAGACACTGACATACTCACAAACATACTCACGTGTAATATATATGTATATGTAAGTGGGGGGCGTGCGTGTGTGCGAGCATGTTGGCGTGTGAGGGTAGGGGGGTTTCAAGCATATGATGTAGGAAAGCATTGTATATAATTTAATGAATTTTATTTTGATCCATAAAATGCCCTGTGGGAATATACATGCAGAAGCCCGATGGCGGGCACAAAACTCCATGGAAAATTCGATTTTATTTCCAGCAGCTTGCCAAACTTTTACGCCAACGGACGACTAAGCATTCTACAGATTTCTCGTCAAACAACTCATAGCCTTATAATTTTATTTTTTAGTCAATTTATTTATACATTTATTAAATATCATGTGAAGTCTCACAACACACATTTGGAAATAATCAGTTTCTGTTTAGAGGCGCTTGACAAGAGAACTGTAGAATGACAACTAATTTAAATGATTGAAATTTGACAATGAGCAGTTTCTATGTTTGAGTTATAAGTTTTTGTTTTTGAATTCGGGACTTGAAAAAAGCAGTTTACTGAACATCATTCAACTTTTCAAAAATAATGTTACTGATACCAATTTTAAGTAGGGATGGGAAAATTAATCATATATATATATATATATATATTATATATATATATATAGGTGAGTTCCAATAAATAATTTCAGATTGGTCATCCAGAATAATTTCTTTCAAAGTTGTATCATCTCTATAAACAACATAATTCAGTGAACTATAGTGTTAAATGCGTATTATTACTTTGAAAACTTTAAAACCTCCTCCTTATTCCCGTATGTGTCACACATCTATTTACCTACACAGTAATCGTACATACTATGAGTTCTGCCGACAAACATTCTATAAATGCAGTCATAGACACTAAGATACTTTCGCAGATACACACATTGGCATTCACGCAGGCACCCCCCGCCTCCACTCAAAGCTCTCAACCCTTGATGATTAAACATGCATTATTAGTATAGATAATAAGTTATCGTATTTATTCATAATGAGTTTTAGCAGATTTACGCATGAATTTGCTAATCGGTATTGCATTTGGCCATTGGAGAACATTTCCTTCTTTTAGACAATGTTTGTTCAGAACACATGCGATATATTTTAAGAAAATGGGTTTTGAGAAACCGCAACGTTTCGAACACATTTTGTGTCTCTTCAGTTAAAGCTACTCCAGGCCAGTGGTCTATCAAGAATAGTAACCCTTGCTCCCACAAATCAGTAATTCACAATGTTTTCTGAACCGTACTGATACCTTCCGAACTGATAGTTATCTATAAAGTGCACAAAGAGCGAGAATCCAACAATAATATAATTGTTCA
>NC_042998.1:118223062-118230562 GCF_006345805.1 Octopus sinensis
TGAAACTCTAAGAAAAAACTTAACCACACCCACATACTCAACAAATGCATTCAAACATGAACATACAATATCGCCATTGATCAGAAATAAAACAGTGAAACAACTCAGAAATAAATGCACAATTATAAACAGATACGTTCACACGATATCAACAACTTTCTTCACGCATTAACCACCACAAAAACCGCACTATACACACTAGAAATAAACATAAACCTACATGACATTATATGCTATCGACATTTGTTTTTAAATTATTCTATAAAATAGCTCATCCTATCGTGTGGTTTGCAGCATTGATGTGAATGTTTTCAGTATATGAAAAATAAACGTACAATAACTAGATCAAAATAAACATGCCGGAATATAACATTGTAAGAGTAATGCAAATAAGCCAGCAAGCCCACACAAACAAAATGCACACATAACTACACATATGTATAATTATATATATATATACACCCACCCACACGCATTTTTATGTATATGTGTCTGCGCGCGCGCTTCTATGTGTATTTTGGGAAAATTCGTGATAGAACATACAAACAATACAGAAATTGGCTTGGCTTTCTCACAGAGTCAAATTACAAACTTAAATGCTTTCTTCGTGATTATTCAGTGGGTGTCTTAAAAGATCATAAAATCATCTCCCATTAAAAAAAAAAAATAAGTATAAACATTTTTAGTCTGCGTAGGGTGTTACTTCCCTTACTGATTTTTATTTATCAATTTTTTTTCTCTTAACTGAGATGTTATTTCAAGTGCCACTTACCTGAAACGTCTTGTTTGAATTTATTCTCTATTCCTGTTTACCCTGTCGCTTTATTTTTTTGTATTGTTTTCACACAGGATAGATTTTCCTGTTAGATTTTATTTTGCTATTGTGCTTCAGTTTTAGGAACATGATTACGTTATTTTTTTCAGCAATTTCTTTGCTTGATATTGTTTATCCATTTGATTTTTCATTCCATTTCTTATCAAGCACGAAGCAACTTAATTATAATTTTCAGTTGTAATAGCCTGTAATATAATCACATGATGAGTATATACAGGAAATATCTTGTTCCGGTTTATTTGTGGTGAGAAGGAGAAGAGATATAAATCTGCCTTTGAATAACACTTAATAGATTATCTGATACTTACTCGTAGAAAGTAGAATAACTGGCGTTGTTTTATTTTATAGCGATCTGTATAGAACAGAAACGAGGTGACATAATAGCTACTGAATAGGGTCTCTCAGACTTTCTGACCTCTTCTATAAGTGAAGTAAACATGTGCATTGACTCGACAATGCGATACGTTGCTTGCATCTTCCTTATGTTTTGTTTTATTTTTGCCGTAAGGAAGAGATTGGCTGGTGAAATCGATACAGTTCCCGTTAAATTTGTTGACTTAAGTAACATGTAAGTGGGAACGTAATTCAAATTTTTTACTGTTCTGGTCAATAAGTAGTAATCATAAAAGTAAATGCAAGGACTAGAATAAAAACAAATGGATAAGGCCAGACATTATTGAGTCAAATGGATTTGAATAGAAATAGCTAACTGTGAGTTCCGGAGCTTTTTGATGATTAAGAACATGTCATTCAACTGAGTGGTTATACATTAAAAGCATTATAGGGTGTGTTTTTGTGCAGCGACACCGGTATCCGAGATATGGTAGTAACAATCTATTGTGGGTCTCAGAAGATAACATCTGTGATCTTGCGGCCTTCCATTTGTGGAGGGTTTTAATTTTAATTGCGTGTTGTTTGTTTATAAGCAAAGGGAGATCAAATAGTGGTTGTTTGTTTGGTAAGGGCAGAGTTAGTGCATTTTTCATACCTTAAGGAGACGGTATTGTTGCAATGTTGAAGTGTAATGCAGCTTTGTTTGATGTTGCACAAAACCTGGTAATATGAATACAGAAAATTTTGAACGGCATAGTAAAGTGTAAGAGTACACTAGAGATGATTGAGAGATATTGAGAGAATGCCTTGACAATGCAAACATCAAGTGATTGGTTTTGACTCGAGAGTTGTGAGGTCGATAGTCTCATAAGCTTATTTTGGGAGAGGTGTGGAAATGTTTATCACATAGCTCACAACCAAAGTTGGAATTAAGAGAATGGGAAAGAATTAATGAACAATAACACATGGCTAAAAGTTCAAAGTACTACTGTGTTTGTAGGAAAAAAATGAAAGGCATATGTAATATCCAATATAGGCTAATTTTTATAGTCAGGTGGATACTTTAGATGTACCTCTCAGCCTTTATATCTCTTAGGCTGATGGAACCCAAACATATATATATAGTTAGTGTAAAAATTGCGCTATCGTGATGAGAAATTTGGTGTGTTGCACATTTGGTCTCTTTCCAAATCTGAATTTTAAAAAATATTTTCTCCTTCAAAATAAATATCCAGTAAATGTAAGGTTATTCCATGGTATCAAACGTTTAACGAGCTAAAGAACAGGAAATTGTCAATATTTGTTGTTGCTTGGGACCAAGTGAATACCAGCATACAAACTTTTGATTAAAGATATGCTAGATTTGACTGTTTCATCTTACATTTTCAAGAATATGTAGCTAGCGATACATGACCCAATGTGTTCTTTCCATACTTTAATACTATAGTGTGCAATTTTTGAGAGATTTTGCAACAATTTCTAGCAGCTCCACCAATCATATAAACGCATTTAAAGACCTATCTATTTGATTCAGCTAACTTTATAATTTCGCCCGAACATGCATTATTTAATGTACATATATTTGGGAATGCGTATGGTTTTATCAAGTGTTCTCGAATTTCGCTATATTTACTTGAACTGATTGTTATAAAGTTTACAATCTCGACTTAAGAATATTATATTTTAATCTGAGTAAAGAAAAGTAAACATTAGTAGATTTTTTTAGTCTGTTATTCTCTTGTTTCTTTTTTTTTTCACGCAAACATGAAGAAATATATATAAGTATGATTAGTCTGTAAGCATTTTTATACACAATGATCTATAATTTTTCCGTTGTTTTCTGATGTTTTTTTTTCTTTTTTGTATTCTGATGTAATAGTAAGCCATTAGTTCTAAATTATATATTAAGGAATTTCATTGATGTGCTGTTATTTCTGTGGTACAGTTATTTCATAATCATTTCTGTTCATACACAAGAATAATATTGTAAGACAGAAACTCAATGATCTCTAATATAAGAAATCAGAAATCGCTTTTTTCCTGAAAGTAAAGTGCGTACTTTACGCAGTCTTGATATTATTTGTGCTATCTAACAAGCATCGGTTGATACGCAAGATAGTTCACATATCAATATTATTACAAACTTGGGCGGCGAGCTGGCAGAAACGTTAGCACGCCGGGCGAAATGCGTAGCCGTATTTCGTCTGCTGTTGCGTTTTGAGTTCAAATTCCGCCGAGGTCGACTTTGCCTTTCATCTTTTCGGGGTCTATAATTTAAGTACCAGTTACGCACTGGGTTCAATGTAATCGACTCAATCCCTTTCTCTGTCCTTGTTTGTCCCCTCTCTGTTTAGCCCCTTGTGGACAATAAAGAAATAAGAAACGTTAGAACGCCGGGCGAAATGTTTAGCCGTATTTCATCTGTTTTTACGTTCTGAGTTCAAATTCCACCGAAGTCGACTTTGCCGTTCATCCTTTCGAGGTGGATAAATTAAGTACTAGTTGCGTACTGGGATCGATCTAATCGACTGTCCAACCTACACCTCCCCCAAAAAAATGTCGGTCCTGTCCTTGTGCCTAGAGTAGAAAAGTATATTATTACAACCAGTAAGGCGGCAAGCGGGCAGAATCATTAGAACGCCAGGCGGAATTCCTGGCAACATTTCGTCAGTCTTTATGTTGTAAGTTCCAGTTCAGCTTAGCCTTTCATCATTTCGAGGTCGATAAAATAAGCATCATTTGATCACGGGTGTTGATGTAATCGAGTTACCCACTCCCTTGAAATTACTGGCCTTGTGTCAAACTTAGAAACCAATATTATTCCAGCTGGTGCAATGATTGTTTTCCCGCAGATCTTCCCCGATTGGGGAAATCGTTCAGCCAAAATCATTGTCAGGTCATTTAACGGGTCATTTTATCAAGTGTCTCGTCTTCTTTTTAATAAGTTACATGATGTGTAGTGGCAAGTTGGGTGAAATATATAGCAGGTCGCGCTTCTAAGCCGAGGCACTATCTTTCGTATATTGGTTACGAATCTTGTGGAGCTATTTCGTTATTTAATGTTACATTGGGTGTTAGAAAGCATACGCATTGCTTTGGAACGAAATCATAATCTGATATTATTGCATGCGTTGTCTTTGAAATAGCATTAATGCTGATCCATGGTCATTTACATGTTCCAATCCTGTCTGCTAATTTCAAGATTGCTAGGCAGAAATTGTACACTAAACTATTTTCTTGTAATATTTTTAGTTAAATAATTTCGAATTATATTATGTGAGGATATTGACTCCACCCTGGTATTTTTACGTCGCTATGTGTAGCGCAGATTTTCTTCTCTTACAATGGATAACTCAAATAAATTAAAAGATTTCATAATGATGCAAATTCTGATTGTGAGTCCGTTTAACAAAACGTCAGTGAGTGTTTAAAGAATGAAGAAAGAATGAAATCTAAAAGAGCATGTTATGTAACAATAATTACACTGAGGCGGCAAAATGTAGAGGATCCATTCTTACAGCATGATCAGAATATAAATTGAGACAGATGTAGTTTTGAAAGTCTTGACAAGTTTGTACTTTTTCTTGTGTGTTTCCTTCTATTTAAGTATGATGATTAAGTGAATTACAGACTCAGAACTATTATGTAATTTCATGAGACATACATTGAACTACTTTGCGACAAGAGTCAGTATTTTGAGTGCTTGAGTACTGCACAGTTTGAAGGGGAGTTTTGGCTATATATATATATATATATATATATATATATATATATATATATATATATATTATATATATATATATTTCCTGAATGTAAAGATCCCCTCATGGACAAGGAGCTATTTCAGGACATGCAAGCCACGCCGTGAGGAAAACCTTCAAAAAGCAAGCAATCTTCACGATGGAATATAGAATATACTGGTAAAAAAAAACATTTCTTCAAATGAGCAAGCAGGCTTGCTAATACGATAATAAGTTCGAACCTTAGACATCGTTTATACGATAGCTTTTTCGTTGTCTTGCTCAAAGATTGATGGTAGTCTACAACATTATCGATAATAATTTGGCATGTGAATGTTAAGATTTCATATTTATTATTTTTTTTATTGTTTCAGTCAATAGACTGCGGCCATGACAGAGCGCTGCCTTAAATTTGATCAAATTGCTCCCGGTAGTTATATTATGTGAAAGTATTGTACTTATTCTATCGGTCTCTTTTGCAGGATCTCTATGTTACGGGGTGTAAACGTTACTCTATTACAGTGTATGTTGGCATATTGGTGAAATTATGGCAGTGTAAATAAACTGCGGTGGAAAAACCTAAGGGACTTGCTACACATGCACCCGGGAGTGCAGATACACACACTCACGCACACACACATATTTATATATACACATGTGTGTGTGTGTGAGGGATGCAGATAAATGATAGAAAATTAAATGAACAGCATTATTTATTTAAAATCACTACAATTGTTCTGGCGCATTTCTTAGAGCCATAGTACGTTGGTGAGATATTATGTCATTACTTATCATGCCTGATAATAACTTCGAAATACATCACCAATGTAGTATGGATGACAAAAGTGTGTGGAAACAATTGTAGTGATTTATTTTTTAAAAAAAGGAGTGTCGTTCATTCAATGTTTTATCATTATTTATTTATATAAAGTCTGCAGATACTCATGTACATCCAGTAACAAAAGCGTTTCCACTGCATGATGATATCAAGTAGCCAATATCTGTGGACGAGCTTTGTATAATATATATATATATATATTAAATTATATATACATTTATGTGTGTGTGTGTGTAATCCAAGTTATGAAATGAACGATCAGCTACAATTTTCTCGGTACGAACTCCGCTAACAACGCTAGTTTAAGCATAGGTTTGCAGTAAAACATTTGCGTAATCTTCTTTCACATCGTTCTCTTCCGTAAACTGGCGTTTCATGCAGAGTTGGTACAGAAACAATTGTGACTGATCATTAAAGATGGGTTAAAATATTTCCTTTTCTTATGAATTGGATTATGTTTTACTCTTTGATAAACTCACAATGGTGTAACCGTCATAAGGCGAGGATTTTCTACGCCTGAAGTATTTCGGTATTAGTCTGGAATCCGACAGTGTTGATAACCAGAACTTGGGCTCTGTGGTTCATTGGAACTAGCCTATGTTTATATCCTACCATGATAGATAGATAGACAGGCTGATAGACAGACACACTGACAGATAAGTATGATAACTTTGATAAATGTTCTCATGGCATTGTTTGTAATAAATCTTGATTTTTATGACTATACCATCTAGAATGTCTATCTACTCCCTCAATCCTACGCCAAACAAATACTGCCTTCTGTTTTTCTCAGCCTTAAACATACAAGGGATTTGATAAACTAGTCTATAAATTAAAACTGACCACATAAAAAAAAACATCAGTGACAGACAGTGTCTTATTGCACATGTTAGTTACGACTACACTGTTTTAGGTACATGTTCTTTGTCTCCTTAACTTCTTGGAGATTTTAGGTATAATTATACTAATGTGTCCATCTGTTCTAATTGAATGCAATTCTATATCTTTGTGCAGCTGAAGATTGCTCTACATTTTAAATTGATTTTATATATATATATATATATATATTATATATATATATATATATATATTATATATATATATATATATATATATATATATATATATATATACGTATGTATGTATGTATGTATGTGTGTATGTATGTATGTATGTGTGTGTGTCTGTGTGTCTATGTTTGAATGATTAGAAAAGACTAATGTTATTATTTGATATGTTGGTGCAAGTGTTCATATAACTATTATAAGCTAAAATTAACTCGGAAGTCAAAGTTTTATAATATAAACACCAAACATGGAGAGTTTTGAATGTGGAATATCGTAATATATGCAGCGTATTTATATTTATATTTACCGGGATAGGATTATTTGGGTATAAATAGCTTTATGTACACATTTACGAAGAAGTAACGGCTAAATTATCGAAATAAGATTTAGACATCAGATAACGTCCAGTAAAGCACTATTTATTACAAGGAAAACTATTAAATTAAATAGTTTCTCAATACACAATACCTACCGAACGAAAAGTTCATTCCATAATTTCAAAAATCAATCCTATTCTCGTACAAGTTGTAATATATTTCAGATTTTATCGTAAAAATGGCACTTAGAAATCATGCAGACATGAGGCAGACTATAGTATGATTGTAAGATAATGTTCAATAAATTATTTGACAATGCAAGGTTATTTTTAAAATGGTATTATATGGTATTGCTCTAATAGGTTACTCA
>NC_042998.1:118233062-118353062 GCF_006345805.1 Octopus sinensis
TTCAGTTATTAGATAGCAGCTACGCTAGGGCGGCGCCTTAAGAATTGTTGCCGCACGAATTGATGAAGTACTTACATTTTAAAGCCTGCTATTTATCCATTCGGTTACTTTCATTGAAACTTTAAGCTAAGGGAGCGTAAACACACGAACACATGTTGCTAAGCGGCTGTGGAGTACAAACATAGGCAGTAAGATACACACACGCATACAGATACAAAAAAATATACACAAACACACACAAATACGCGCGCACATCTTAACTTGCCGGATCTTCAATGATATTTTTGTTTAAGAATCAATTTGTACTCCACAAAGTAAAGAGTAACGCCTCAGATTAATATGAAATAGTTGTTATGACAAACAATTCCCGTCTCCCAAATCCACTGGCAAAATCTCTACCATAGCCTCGGGCTATAGCAGAAAACACTCGCCCAAGGTACCACAAAGCTGGAATGAACCGGAGCCATATAGCTAGAAAGCAAACATTTTCCGTCAAAACAGCAGCTGTGTGTACACGTCTATGAATATATCTATACCTATAAAATTCAATGTTTGTGCGTGCGTGTGTGTGTGTCCTTTATGCACAACCAGACCGCTGGATCAATCTGTAACAAATTTGGCATGAAGGCTTTTCATTACTCGGGGAAGGTTCTAGGGTCGTAAACGTCTGGCCTTGCCCATATTGGGGGCTGTAGCCCCCGCTCCCATACGACCCTATCGATTTTTCCTTCAGCGGAATCTTATGTTTTCAACCACGGAGATTCCAAATATGCAAAAAAAAAACATGTTTTCAAAATTTTAAATTCACCTTTGCTGCAAATTTTAAATTTTCAACTTTTTCAACTTTTTTGTCAATCTCCATGGGAATATACTGAGATTAAGAATATGGAAAATATTTTAGTTTCAAATTTTCTATGGAGAACCCCGAAATTGTTCCACACACACAAGCCACACCATCGCGTTTTCAACAACTGAAAATGAACTGCTAAAAATAACAGCAAAATGCCAGGAATGTGTTTGCGTGTGCGCGCTCAACAATTTATGCAGCTGATGCCAATGAACAGAGAAATTAAACAGAAATGTTTTACATGCCTGTTCTGTACGAGGGTTTTGTTTTTTCGCTTTAACGGTAAATGATTCTGATAGAACCCAATACGATATTGAATAATTCTCCGTCATGCTTCATACAATCCCACCTTTTCTTAAGTAAAGATAAACGCTCTTTAATTGTGAATTACCGCCAAAATTAATTTCTCTTGCAAAAGAGTGGGTGGCATTTTCTCTCTTTTTCAATATATAATTAGAAGAGAGAATATGTTTTTACCAAATATGTTAAAACTTTACTAACTTGTTCGATCTGCCACTGAACCAAGATTTCAATTTGATTTGACACATACTTTGCTATCATTTATATGGAGAATTGCAAACATGGCATATAAAGATAACTTATTTCAATAGAATTTTTATGTTTACATTTCTGCAAATGATTTTCTTGCGCACTACTCCCCACCCACACACATACATAGACACCTGCACATATACGCACTCGGATACACGTGGACGAAGTCTCATTTTGGAAGTATATTAAAGTTTTTATTATTTTGGAATGATGAGCACAAACATAGGTGCTGAGACAGTGACTAAATTGTATTTTGTTGGTATTAATCCAATGAATTGACAGCAAGGTGTGTCAGAAGTACTTTTCTGAAACAAGATTTCAGTCTACGGTGTTGTCGCGTGCGCATTAACCCCAAAACCTTCACACAAATGCTGGTTGCTGAAAAACTAATATTGTAACAGGAAAAGAAAAACTGGGTAAATATTTACAATAGCACCATACTCGCTAAATACTAACCCTAAGAGCAACCCTAAGCTATAAGTCTTTCTACAGCAGGGTCGGCGCTAAGCCCCTACAATCAATGCGTTCGCAAGGGGCATCCGCGAAGAACTGGAATTAATATAATGTAAAACATAAAGTTCGATGTTGCACACAACTTACGTTATTTTCAGAAGAAAAAGAAACAGTAAGGTTTCTAAACAACGGAAGCTCTTCATATGGATACACGCCCGGTGAAAACTCTTATTACATTTATATAAATCATTCATTCATTCATTCGGTCATTTAGTTACTATACACTGTCGGATATCTTTCAATTTATATGAAAAACTTTACAAATTTCCCGTGACGTAAGTTAAAGATATCGACTTGAGTAATTCAAATAACTGTTCGTGGAATGGACCTAATAAAATTAGCTAGAATACATTCTATATTTCATATTTAAATGCGACTCTTTCTATTTGGATAGAGATTAGAAGATGTTATATCTTGATAAACTTCCAATACATATTTTGGATATTTTTTGAACAACACACCTTATTAACACTTGATATTTCACGTTAAAATCCGACGTGAGTATTTTTTCTTGGATACGGATTGAAAAGAAATATATGCTGATAACTTACATTACTATTTGTTATATTCTTGGAGCAACTCAACTTATTAACACTGGCTATTTCTATTTATATTTTAAGTCAGATGTTAAAAATATTGTATGCTGATAACTAACTTTAGATACTAGACGGCAAAGAGGTGGATTGTGCCGTATTGTCCCCTTCTGTCAATGATCTTCAAAGCACACATCAATGTGGAGTTTTGTATCTCTGTGAAATTCATCAAGTATGTGTGCAAGTATGTGAGCAAGGGGTAAAATATGGCTGTTTTTGGCCTTCAGGAGGTAAACAAGAATGATGAGGTGACATGCTACCAGATGGTATGCTACTTTAGCAATAAAACAGTCTGAAACTGTTTAACTATGCGCTGCATCCAACTGTTATCCATCTAGCTGTACATCTAGAGAATGGCCAGCAAGTCTACTTTAATACATACAATCCACAATCTCCAGAAGCTACTTGAAACTTGATGTTCAACAACATTGACTGTTTCTTTTTTGAGCTTTGTACAACAGATCCATTTGCTTCCACTTTTTTGTACCACGAAGTCCCTCAATATTACACAAAATAATGGAAGACTGTTGAAGGACATCCAAGAATAAATAGATATTCAGCATTGGGAAGTGTCTACACTGTGCATCCCAACAATTTTGAGTATTATTCCTTGAAGCTTCTTTTGCACACAGATCGTGGTCCAAAGTGTTTCCTAGATCTGAAGACTCTTAATGGCCATGTTTGTGATACTTGCAGACAGACCTGCCATTTCCATGACCACATTGAAGATGTTAGTCATTGGAATGCAGCTCTAGATGAGGCATTTCTTCATGTTCTACATTTCAGTTGCAAAATCTCTTCCGCATTTTACTTCGAGCTTGTGACATCTCTCGCCCTCGCCAACTGTGGGAGAAGCACCACAAAGCTTCCTGTGCAGACATTGTTCACAGATTGCAGAAGCAAAATCAAGGTCTCGAAAACCTGTTGACAGAGAGCGTCAAGAATGAAGCTCTACTTCTTCTGGAAGACAAGGTCCTTCTACTTGGAAGAAAATTTGCAGGAGTATGGCTTACCATATCCAATAAGAGAACAGCACAGAGTAGACCAGGAAATTTTGAGGGAGACATCATATAGCATCCAAAATCTCAATGAGTATGTGAGAGAGAATGTGCCAAAGTTTTTGACTGAACAACGGACAGCATACAATTGCATCTTTCGAATTGCTGAAGAGCAAATGGATGGCCTGCTTTTTGTGGATGTTCTTGCGGGCACTGACAAGACGTTTTAGAACCACCTTTTGTTCGCAAAAGCCCGTCTAGATCAACGGAGGTCATCTGGAGCTTAATGGGGGCGTTTTGGAGCAAAGCTACGTTAAGAGACTTGGCGGCGCTATGTAGGCGCTGGAAGAACCACGTTTTTGATATGTTTAATTTGAAAATAATGAGTTTTTAAGATATTATGCCATTTTGCTTCAAATTTTCAAAAACTTAGAAAGCACACAAAACAAAAATCTACACACATATGAAGAGTGACATAGGATTAAATTTAAAAAGTAATGAAAAGAAGCGAAAATCAGTATATGTCTGTTTGTGTGTGTGTGTGTGTTTGTGTGTGTGTGTGTGTGTGTGTGTGTGTGTGTGTGTGTGCGTGTGCGTGCGCGCGCGCAAATACATAAAGAATGCTGGTCAGAATTTTGCATCAAACTGGCTTTTAGGAGTGTTTGATAAGTATGTATCTGTATTAAGAAAAATTAAAATCACAGAGCCGAAAAAACTCTAAAATATTAATTTTAATCGTAATGATGGAGGGCAGTAAACATTTTCCCATTCCTTAATACTAACAATAGCATAGTATGAGGGAGATTTGGCTGTTATTTATTGCAAATTGAACAACCACATAGAGAGTACCTCTTTGGCTCATTCGTTGATGTGTCTTATTAAACAAAAAGTAAAGGAGAAACAGGCAGTAGCAAACACCCAGACACACACACATGACCCACACGTATATATGTATATATATATATATATATATATATACTTCCATATGAATGGGCGGAATTATGATGTAAGCACGTGCTAAAACACCCATAACATTTCTAATATTACAAACCTTTTCGATTCTGTCTTCTGCACAATGGAATTGATATGATTATGCAAAAAAAAAAACATCCACCATTTTTTTTTCTTTTTTGTTAATTCGTGGTTTTAAAATACGGACAGTCCGAATCTACAGTTTGTTTCTTTTTATAATTTCCACATAAATTTTTAATACTTTTATGGAAGAAAGTCACACTTTTTCATATAAGGCTGAACGTTATACGTGAAATGCCAGTGACATGCTGCAATATCAGCAGACAGACAGCTGTACAGTGGTACGACATATAGTCCAAATAAACGAAAACTTTCGTTTTAAAAATAAAAATAAAGTTGGAAGAGTGGCAAAGAAGTTTTGGATGTTTGTGATTGTCGTAACCGACGGTGTGCCAGTTTTTAATCTACGTGCGTGTATAAAGATATAATTAAAACAATATGCATACACCCACGCTTATACATACACACACACACACATATATATATATATATATATATATATATATATATGTGTGTGTGTGTGTGTGTGTGTGTGTGTGTGTGTGTGTGTGTGCAACAAACTCTAATAGGGGGGACTTTCTAAAATTCCTTACACAATGAATTCCAATTTAATCGGAATCTACATAATCTGAGGCATATTTGTAGAAATGAAATATTTTCTCAAGGTTATGAAGGAGCAAATCTTTGGGGCACAATTGTGTAGATATGCCGAAATATTTATATATTTATGCAAGGATGTATATAAGACTAACTTTGTAAAAATGTATGTATGTGTATATACTTTTGTGTATGTATGCATTTATACATATATATATTTTAGTTTCAGAAGATATTAGAATAATGGCATCAAAATCAGTCATAATAAGAGATCTCTCAAAACTTTATTTCTGGCACACATATTTACGCAATTTTGATTGCGAAATATTTAAAAAAAGTATTTGGAAATTATAAATGGTAGATTCGGACTGTCCATATCTTCAAACCATGTATTATAAAAAAAAAGTTGCGTGGGTCAAATTTTTTCTCAAGATGTTCATGGCTTCATAAAAATAAGCGTGGAAAACTGGATCAAGATAACCAATTCTCAGGTCTTTCATTTCCTTTTAAAAGATGAAGATTTTGTGAATGAAACACATTAGATCCTGAATAAAAGAATGTGTTTAATATGACAATTTCTCAGATTTCCTTAAGTCATTTTAAAAGGGGGATGATTTTGTGACTCAAACTAACTAGGCCCTAGTACAGTGAATCCCATCCTTCACAATTTGCTACTCATATGAACATATGTATTTCGACAATTTCAATCAAATACATTATCTTTCCTGATCATAAAGAATCCTCTTACCGGGTGACAATAACTTTTATGTCAGTTTGTTGCACAAGTTCTCACTATTTTGATAAGGGAAATCGGAAAGCTTTGAAATGATTCATCGGCATTTACTTATACCAAAGAGCACTCTTTCGATAGACAACACGTTGATCTCATAAGTGCCACGTGGTGGAAATGAACGCAATTACCACACTTTTAATTCATCATTTCGTGGGGTTTTTTTTGCATTTCAATTTGTACGTCTGTACTCCCGGCTGCGTACAAGCGCATATGTAAAACGGCGTCCTTAATTCTTTAATCATTATCTGCTGATATCAAAATAAGTATTATATTGAATAATTTTTTAAAATATTTTCTAGAGGCTTTTGGTCAAGAATGTGTTGAGAACATTTTGTCTAGATCGGTGCATTACATTAGCGGAACATCTTCTGGAATTGCAGCTATTCTTTTAACAGGTGCTCGAACAGCTCATTCTACTTTCACGCTTCCCTTGAATTTAGTTAGGACAGAGAATCCTAATTTGTAGCATCTCTAAGACATCAGCTAAGGCCAAGGTCTTGCAGTAGACGTGCCTGATCGTCTAGGATAAACGCACTATGTCTCACTGCGGAGCACTTGAAGTGACCGTAACGTAAGAGATTTGAGAAGAAAGAACATTTTTATGGCTGGGGTCATTCTAGTTTTGGCTGGGGATTTCAGACAAACCACACCTGTGATCCAAAAAGGTACAAAAGAAGATGAACTAAAGGGCCGTCTCAAGCAAACCTATACGTGGCAAGTGACCAACCTTCATATGACAGTTGAAATGAGGGCCCATATATTTGGTGATCAAGCTGTCGGGCTGTTTGCACGCCACCTTTTGAACATAGGGAATTGGCAACTATCTTATATCCACCAAATGCATCAAGATAAGCGACCCTCTAGCGAGATTGTACCAATTGTCAATGATCTCAAAACGCATGTGTTTACAAACATTGCATAAAACTTTAGTATCCGTCAATGGCTATGTGAGCGAGTTATCTTGGCTCCACGTAATGATGCTGTTGACAAAATCAATTGGGATTTCGTGCAGCTGTTGCCAGGATAAAGACAGTCTTTCAAATCCCTCGATACAGTCATTGATCAGGACCAAGCTGTAGTTTTTCCAACTGAGTTCCTAAACTCTCTGCAGCCATCTGGGATGGTAATTACTACTTAACACTTAAAAAGGGGACCCTAATTTTGCTATTCAAGAATCTGTATCCACCTCGCCTGTGCAATGGCACCAGACTGGTGGCGAAAGCGATGCAACGCCATGTCCTAGAGGCAGCAATTCTCACTGCGAAATATAATGGTGAGGATGTCTTAATTCCACGGATCCCATTACTCTTATCAGACTTCCCCTTTGAATTTAAACGGCTCAAGTTCCTAGTGAAACTAATTTTTTCCAAGTCGATAAACAAATCTAAAGGACAATCGTTCAAGGTTGTTGGACCTAATCTTGCTTTTCCTTGCTTCTCTCATGAGCAACAACATGTACGATGTTCGAGAGTTGGAAGTCCCAAAATCCTTTTTATTTGTACCCCAATTAAAGCACACATTGAAAACATTGTATATTTAGAAGTTCTACAAAATTAAACTGTGACTGATTTTAGGATTTGGTTTATTAGCTTTGTTTATTACTCACGTCGTCAGATAGAATTTTTCTGAAAATATATTTTTATCAGAATAAATATATTTATTCCTTTTAACAGTCTTTTAACTTCCAAGCAACGCCGGGTACGTAGGCTAGTACATACGAGTGTATATGTGTGTGTATGCATGTATATATGTATGTATGTATGTATGTATGTATATACATATATATATATATATATATATATATATATATATATATATATATACATACATATATGTATGTATGTATGTATGTATTTATATATGTATGTATAGGCACTTCTGCATATGGATATGCGGGGGGAAAAAAAGGAAATTTTGTTGGGATGAGATCTGGAGGGGGAGCACATCATGGTTTAGTTTTCTTTTGCAAGCCCTTTATGATATACTGCCATCTCCACGCAATCTCCTGAGATGCAAAATACCGAACGACGGCAAATGTTAATGCGGAAAAGTTGGCAAGCTTAAGCATATTCTAACAACTCAATGGCGTTGGCATCATTCACAGAGAGGCACGATGAGATCCTTAGAGATCTCTATAATGCTGCCAAAATGTATGTTGAATAAATCTATGTTGACTAGTAATTGCAGAAGGATGAGAATAAACGGTTTATCACGTTTGTCCTTCAAGGTCAAGATGGTGACCCAAAACTAAAGGAAACTGTGAAGGACGACAACTTGGACGGAGTATAGAAGGTAGCAACAGATCGAATAATTCTGAACGCCTCTTTTCAACAGCAACATAGATGAAGCCGGATATGATGATATAATGTGACGAACGTAAGATAATACACATTCTTGAATTAAGTGACCCACGGAAGACAATTTAGATACAGCCCAGAATAAGAAAGACGATTGCCATGTGATGCTATTTGGAGTGCAGTACGCTTTCCCGTATAATTTGTATGTAAGAGTTTTATCGGGTCCAGACTGAGACGGTATCTGCTATCAAATGGTGTCCAAAATCGGCAAGTAAACGTCATAAAGGTGATCCAGACGGCAGGGTGTCAAGGCCAGCCATTGGATATAGCTGTAAAGAAATGATGAAACCCGACTGGAGAGATAATGACTCTGAAACGGGCTTGAGCTCGAATACTAGTCTGTCGAATCGCTAGGTGGAGTTTGTTTATTTAGCCTGCAATCTATTCAGGATTAGGATATGAAAGTTAATATCTAAAATGCATTAGGTTAAAACAATTACAGCATATAAATTGAAATTTTTATATGGTTTGCTTTATAACTTCAAAATAATGATTAAGTTTTGTTAACTATAGTCTCATTTTTCGAAACAGACTTTCCAATATTTATTATTTTTATGATTATCAAAATTATCACAACCGCGTTGTCGTTTAATATGTATTGTATATATTTTGAATGGGCTATTTTTTTCTCTACATTATCACGCAAAAATATTCTTAATAGTGAAATTAGAAATGAAAACAATTCAGATGTTTATTATTAAAATTTCGTATTTTTCTATAGAAAAGGCATTGCATACAATGTTGTTGTCCTACCTGTCGGAAATAATCGGAACATTATAAGACCAAACTCTTTGCATCCAGTCAATTTAATAGATGTCTGAATGGTAACCTAATAGAAATTCAACCATTTCATCTGTTATGTTTTATATAGTGTAGTAACAAAACAAAATAAAAGAATTTATCAAAGCAAGATCAAAAATACTTTTATTTTTCAATCATTTGTCTAGGTAGTAAGAGAATTCTTGTCTGAAAATTAAGTTTCTTTAGATTAGATTACTTCTGATCATCGGTTGTATTTATCAGCTGTTAACGGTTCAGTGCTTCTCGACTCGCTCAAACTCCTAAACTTGTGAAAAGGATATACGCATTGTACATATATATGTATGTATATATATATATATATATATATATATATATATATATGTGTGTGTGTGTGTGTGTGTGCGTCTCTGTGTGTGTATGTGTGTGTAAAGCATATATATATATATATGGATAATATGTATACATATGCCTATGTATATATGTATATAAATACATATATATATCGATATATATATTCAAATGTGTATATATTTATATATATATATATATTATATATTCAATTATATAAACATACATACATATATAAATATATACATACATATATTCATGTACATATATGTATGTAGGTCTGTATGTGTCTATGTATGTAAGCATGCACCTACATTATTTTATATGTATAAACACAAACGCACGCACGCTTATGTGTGTGTGTGTGTGTTTGTAGTTTTATATATTTTTTATATATCCGTCTATATTAATGTATATGTGTATGTTTGATTTATACGATTTCATCCTTTTCTTGCTTTGAAGACCTATGGGTAAACCAGAACAAAAATTGTGCTACGCTAGAGTACCATTAATGAGAAGTGAATAAACAGTTTCGCAGTAGAAGATGAAAACACTTCGTAAATTCTATCAATTTTCATATATTAACTTCATTTCTTTGACTTGAATGTAATTGCTTTCCCATTCAAAGGTAAGTAATGAAGTAGTAAACGAAATAATAAAATAGAAAATCTGTCTTTGCTGGTAATGGTACCGACTTCATTTCTATTTGGCTAGTCAACGGGAGCGCCAAGAAAAATATTTAAGCAAATAAATCAAAAAAGGTACACGTAAGTTATTTGTCAGCGTATTGTATCGAGAATAGTTTACTTCAAATATTAGGTTTCAGAAGCGGTCTACAGATTTGTAGTTAGTAATATTATTTTTATTAGCATTTTTATTATTGTTATCATTAATTTTACCATTATGCTTGTTGGTTTTGTTGTCGTTGTTCTTGTTGTCGTCGTGTTGTTGTTATTATTGTTATTGTTGTTATGCTCGTGTATGAGGTGGATTCTCTGATCTTAAACGCGTTTCTGTAAATCTATTCACCTATAAGTTTGTATTTTTGCCGGTAATTGTGTTCTAGACATACTCGGGGTAAAAGTAGTTTGCAATATCTCAAGAGTAAAAATTGCATTTTTCCATTCTTTACAGCTAACAAACGAAATACTTCGCTTGGAATTTATTCAACGCATTCAGGATAGTATGTTGTGAAGCAGTAACGCTTTGGTCTGGCTTGAAAGTTTCACCTGTCAAAGCAAAAATAAAGATTAATCTGAAACTAACTCGTAGTGCGGTAGCATATATGCACATATGTATAATATTGATAAAATACAGGTAGGCGAATAGCTTTAATTTTAGGAGCAACAACACCATTAACAATAGCAGTAACATTAAGAAAAAAACGGACAAAGGCGGAATAAAAAATATGAGATACTTGAAGAACAAGAAAGCAACTCTAGCAACAATGGTGGCAGCAACAATACATCAAACACAGATAACAACGACAAGAATACACTACAAACATCAAATAAAACAAGTTCTACATCAAGGATAACAAATTCTACAACAGCAACGACTCCATCTTTAGTATAACTGCAAGAAGGCCGAGAATGATTCTCAGTAACGTACAGATCAGGATATAAATCCAGCCCAAGAGCGGTCACATGTCACAAGTAGTTGCTGTTAGTGATGAGATGAGGTACTCCGGTCAAAATCTAGAATTTCATTATCATACACTAAACGTGAGTGGATGCGATGTATTTGTCAGTAGAAATTAAGCTTCCTCGACGGTTAGCTGCTATGTTTCACAAATTGAATTAAAAGTAAATCTTAACTAAGCTCATGTTCAAAGTGTATCAGTAAAATCAAGAAATATTTACAGCCACTGACTGCTTAACGACTTTCTTCTCAGTGCAGTAGTCAAGAAATAGGACGCTTGCACTGGTACCAGCTCTACAAGTATGGAAATAACAAAGAATAAATTAATACAACAAAAATACCCAAACAGGAGTAACAACAACAGTAAAATCACACTTTAAATTCAGTTTTTATTGATCAGATGCAAGATTTCCTTCTCAAGTGATCGTTCAGTTCCACATTGATTCAGTATTCTCAGGAATATGGAAGTCATTTTCCATGTTATCATAGCGAAACTCCTTTGCATTTATTCATCATACTCATTTGTTATTCTTTCTTGCACTTCCATAAAGATATAATCATAAAATGTTTAAGTATTTTCATTCATGCATTGAACAGAACTTTAGTTTTGTAATTTGCAATAGAGAATATAAACATATGTGTGTGTATGCGTGTTTATCTACGTGTATGTGGTTGTAGTCCACTGTTTTGTTTTTTTGTTTTTGGTTTTTATTTCATTTTGCTTACTTAAGAATGGGGTAGTTGAGTTGATCATTTCTTAAGGCGCTTCATCTGTAAGGAGCCCCATACGTTTTACGTTCAGTTAAAAAGTGATTAGTGCGTCGTTTCGGCTGAGTGAGCTCTGGCTTGAAGTACTGCCAAATTCGATTTTGTATTTTATGGTTCTGATAAGTAAAGACACAGTCCAGCGCTGAGATCGATTTTACCATTCAATTTCTCTTTCTCGTTCTCTTTCTCTCTGAATGAAATTCGTTATGTTGAAACCTCGAGGGGGGATCGGAGAGTCACTTTTATGTTTACGATGGTCAAAATACGCCACGTTCACGTTAGTGCTCTTATAATTCTATTAGAAATTCAGAGCTTAAGGTATGTAATATCAGGTGGCGTTTACAATAGATACGAAGTCGAGAATGCACATATAAATTGCGAAGATATGTATGCTCGCACAAATATATGTATATGTATACATGTCTACGAGTATGTTAGTAACGCAAATTATTTCAACTCATACAACATAACTTGGTCTTAATATTACTTTATCAGATAACAAAATCGTGAAAGGGATTAGCACCGTAATTTATAACGAAAAATAGTATTTCAACGAAAAGATAGAAATGCAAAATTAAATACACATATAAAGAGTTATAATAACAGATCAAGTAGTGAAGGCATTGAGAGACACATGAAGCAATTTAAACGTTAATTAATGACATGAGGGACTGGTAAAATCCCAGCATATCATTTTAAGACTACTCGTTAAATATTTTTCTTCCTTTTACATTAAATTTGTTTGTTTGTTTTCATTTATAGTTTCGATAATTGTTTACGATTATTGACTCGATTTATATTTTGCTCTTCTTGCTGATTTTATTAAATGATGTTTTTCATGTTTGTATTAAATGAAAACAAATAATGAGTCATCTCAAAACTTGATGTTGGGATTGTTTCCAACCCCCTTTATGTAATTCATTACAGATTTAATTGCTTCGTGTGACATTTATCCTCTCCCCTCACAGCGAAGGTCACACAACATGATTAATGATTGCGCGCCTGCATTTAAGAAGATGCAATATTTTGTTTAAATTTTATTTCTAGTATTAATATTTGTTAGTGTCTATTCATAAATTAACATTGTTTCACTACAAATTGATCAATTATGCTCCGCAGTTAAACTTGACAATCACACACAGGCACATTCAAGTACATACATACATACATACATACATACATACATGCACACACAGACATATATATATATATATATATATGTGTGTGTATACGCACCCACATACACACGCAAGTACATATATACCTATATGTGTATGTATGTATGTATATATATATACATACATTCATATCTATCTATCTATCTATATATATATATATATATTTATATAACTTTGAAAACTTTGATAGGTTTTGGCCAGTATAGTCCAAGCCATGTCTAACTTGATAACACCACCTGGTGAAGTCTTTTAATCATATATGGAGCACCATGGCCCACTCTAGCAAAGGGTCATTATTGTTGAAGACATATGCGGGTGTAGGAGTTTAGTCCGAGATTTTTTGAAGAAATTTTCTAGTTAGGTTTTGAATTTTAGTGGATCCGTTTCTGTTTTGACGTATTTTGGTATACTATTAAATAGAGCTGGAGCGGTTGAGGTAAAGTAGTTTGGATGTAATGTTGTTGTGTGTCCTGAGTTCGATTTTTATGGTGGGCGGATTGCATGGTGACCAAATCTTTGGTGGATTTTAAAATTGATGCAAACGTCATTTGTGAAATTTTGATGAAATATTTTCCACATCACACAAATGATGTAGCGCTTCCGGCAGCGTTGGAGAGAGTAGAGATTGCGTATTTTTAGTCGACCCCCAATAGTCAATGCCTGTCAGGACACCTACCTTCGAAGATTCGGCTAGCTAAGGAATAATAAGACAGTCCAATGATAGCCTTAGAAGTCACTGCCAGTACTATTCTTCTAAATATGTTTTACTCTTAACATATGCATAGAATGATCCTTCAAAATAATGTAAAATTGTTATTATTATAACAGGCATATATACATGTATATATAATATATATATATATATATATATATATTATATATATATATATATATATATATATGTGTGTGTGTGTGTGTGTATGTGTGTATAATAAATATATATAAAGTTTGAAGTGACTTTAATTTTTTACTTGTGTTCAATTCACTCAGTCTGTGAGGAGCTCCTATACACAAGAAGCGGAAATCACAGATTATATTCCCTTTGCAAAAGTAATTCTTATAAATCTGAAGCAGCATGAAAAGAGCTTAACGTTAAGAACGTCAGTTAAATTCAACTTTTGGGGATTAAATATCACATTTAAGTGCAGGTCCTGTATATACAGACGTTTGGTGAAATTGTTGGATATATGTTCAGTCAGTAAGCCCTAAAAAGATTTATACATACAAAAATAGAAGGAAGAAAAGCTGTTGTCTATTGGTATCAACCTATGAACTCAGCACAAAATAAATACAAATATAGGTGAGAATAGTATAAGGTATATAATGATTTGAAAACACCGATTAACAGAGATTATGTTTTCAAATAGAAAGTAAAATGTTACCTAGAGTACCTTTTGAATCTAACGATCTCTAACTGAGACTATTCGTTTTTGAACTACAAGGTTTCTTCTTATGCTGAATTTTCTATTTCCCACGATTTGAATTAATCACTGATTTGTTGATTATATTTAGAATTCAAAATCCCTTACAGTGAGACAGTCAAACAAGCTGGTGGAATGGAGCAACCTTCCATTTCTCTCTGGCATTAACTGAGTGTATGAAAAAAATGTATATTCAAAAATACACTATTATTAAGAATTTTCAGTGCGGATCGAAACAGATAAAGAAAATATTCATATTCAAATATAAACAATGTCATATTTATGCTCAAATCTCCAATATACTATAACATTAAAGACAAAATATCGGGAGGAAGGAATGAAGAACTTGTAATGTAATCAAATTCAGAGAAATAACATTAACTTACTAAATGCGGCCAAAACTCGCTCTAATTATAATGCTGTATATCATAAACTATAACGTCACAAACACAAGACACTCAATGAAGGAGATTAAATGACACAGCAAAAGCAAAACTGTATTAAAACAAAGAATACGATAGCGTCTGACTCTTTCAGAAAAAATATTCTGAGTTAATTACCTCCGCCAAGGAAGGGGGTTATGTTTCCATCGACGTTGGTTTGTCTGTCTGCCCGTCTGTGTGCAAAATATCTCAAAACGTTGTGAACACTATTTGAAACTTACGGGAAATGTTGGTAATGGCACAAGGAACAGATGATGAAATTTTTGGTAGTGATCCGGGAATTTTTTTGAATTCTTGAAGGATTTTTGATTTGTTATATTTACTTTACATGAAGTATTACAATGTTACGTTCTTTGATTATCATTTCCGCGTTCATCATTTCCATCTATTGTGGCGTTGCTGTTTTCAAAGTTTATTTTCGTTTCTCTATTAGTAATTTTACTCGCGTATTTATCTTAAAATGAGCTGCTTGGCAGAGGTGTGCAGATGATGACATGACAAGCATTGATTATTGGAATCGACTCAGAAAGCTCGGGCTTTGTTGTATATCATCTGTATGATGTAGAAAATATTCCGTCCACATTGCTTATCCTTAAAATTCGTCCGAGGCTTCGCCCCCGTGCCATCCATCCACTACAGAAATGTTCGTATCGTATCACAACACTATGACATAACTATTTGGCCCTGCCCTCTTCAATATCGTGCTAAACACACATAAAGGAGGAAAGTGATTCCACGGCATTCAAACGATCCCTAGATGATTTCCCCCAACAAATACCAGATAAATCACCCACACCCTGATATGTCTCTGAAAACAATAACCCTCTGATTGAATGGGCTAAGATTCCCCAGAGCTGGCTGTGTATCTCTTGCAGGTGGTACTATTAAATTAGATACGGCCAGAGTCAACTTCGGCCGAAACTTATCTAAGTGATTGTGGTGAAAGCTGATGATGGTGATGATCGAGATAAGTATAGGAGGAGGATAAAATAGTGGCGACAGGAGCAGTGTGATGTGTGATGCTGAGGTGATAGTGATAATAGTGGTGTTGATGATAGTGTTAGCTGTGTAATGGTGGTATTGTAGTGATTATACTGATTGTAGTGGTGGTGAAAGTGACTGTCAAGGTAACCGTCATGATAACGTTGATTGCGCTGTATGCGGTCGAAGGGGAAGCAATGGCAATGCTGTTGATGATGTTGGTGATTGTGGTGGTAGTAATAATGGTAGGATAGTTGTGGTCGTGATTGTGGTATGGTGGTAGTGATGGTGGTGGCGGTCGTCGTCGTCGTTGTAGTTCTGCTCCTGCTGGGCGGTTGTAGTGATGGCGGTATTACTAGTGGTGTGGTGACATCTGCTGACTGTGGTGGGTAGGTAATGGTACTATCATAACTGCTTCAGATGATTCCTGTTTCTAAAAGTTTCTTTTTTATTCATATGGCTGTGTTATTTTTTTCACCCCGCCAAGGAGGTTATGTTTTGCCGGCATTGATTTGGGAAATTGGGCGATTTTCAGCATGCGCGTATATGGGTAGAAATGAGCTGCTTATTGGAGGTCTGCGCTCTCCGAGTGCTTTTCTAGTTGCATTTTGAAAATTACATAGCAAATAATTCTGTTTATGCAAACAATTATAAAGAATAACACTCCTTGAATTCAGGTTCATCCTGTGCTGTAATAGCATTAATACTTAAGCAAAGAAGGAAACATCTTACCATGTTTATAAGCCTGACCAAAAGCATGGGGTTCTGTCACAAATTTCAGTTAATCTCCAACATATTTAGAAATGCAGTCGAAATGTCTTGCTCTCCTACCCAGAAGCATGGAAGTTTCGTTACAAATTTCCATTATTCTTTAAATGTATTTTGAAAACATTTAAGATTTAATATTATATATTTTAATTGTATTGGTTTTTCTTAAGCAAGTTCATTTTACATTTGCAACCAAATATGCTTGTTTTATTTTTATTCTTTCATCTAGTTGATTGTAGATTTGCACATACATCTGATGAGCGTTTTTTTTTTTATTTCGTTATCCTTCCTTAAATTTTATTCCATGATCTCTATATTGCCTCCAAGATGTATGTAGATATATTTGAATGATTTTAAAATGTTCATACCGGTGAGATATATTTCTATTCTAGTTTCCATACCGGCAATTAGGAACTAGAATTTTATAGTACCTATAAAATAGTTTTATTATATGTACTATAAAGTTTTAAACTTTAATATTCAATCATAATGTTACTATAACATCATGTATTTTACAATTCCACAAAAATAAATACCATATACGCACATATATGCACAGATACATATACATACAAACCGACAAAAATCTCATAAACATTTATATTACCTTCAACAAGCCTATAAAAGTAGATACATATTTAATAAAATTATATCGTGGGTAAAATACATTACGAATGAAATTTAAAGTGAAAACTTAATATGATTGTTTTATTTTACAATATAACATTTCCCGAACTTTTATAATGATGACATCAAAACATGTTAAAATATAAGTACATAGAAAAACTAGGTATGCACATGCGTATACTCACTGACATAAGCATATACACATGGAAAAATATATAAATACAATTATCCAATTATATACGCATATATACATACATACACACATACACATTATAATTGAAATTGACAGATATAAATAAGTATGCGATATAAATTTTCCTCTACTTATTCTCCATAATACAATGTTAAATTTAAGAGAATAGTATCAAGTAGGGCCACTCCTTGGACATTTCATTCAAAATAACAGTCATCGCTTCTTTTATACCTCATTTATCAAATTTTAATTTTTACAAAAATATCATTGTGCAGTATATCTTCATATAGAATTTAAATAACAAATAGAGTAACAAACCGTTTCCAAGATGAAATTTTTACTTTTTCTACGTATAAGAGAAATAATTTTTTTTTAGATGTTGTAAACGTCATCAACTGAGATTTATGCAAGGAAATACACATTTCAAAATAAAGTGACAATAATTGTACTACTGAAACCCAACTCAGTAAACATCATGCACGCACACAAACACACACATACATACATACACACATGCACATACAAACACGCGAATATGAAAAGAAAAATACGCACACACACAAATACACATCTACACACACACATACTTATATAGCTTTATGTTTTCTGTAACGATGGTTAACCGATGCAGACACATTTCAACAAACATATGTCACACTTCACATACCAAATCTTTTTTTCCGATGTAAAACATATCAAAACGCAGTTCACAGTAATAAGCTACAGAAGCAGTAGATTGGATCAATATCTCTGTTTCAGATAACCATAGGATATTTGACTTTACTTGAGTATACAACTTTCAGAACATTTGGGAAAAAAGCCTGCTTCCTGGCAACTCAAGTGCTTCCCTACAGATACCAGTCAATAAGTTTTCCTGTGGAAACCCCTCGCTTTACCCTTAACTTCCACAAAATGTAACTGCTAATGTCACGATTAATATTTCCAGAACTAATTTATGAGGAATTTTATGAAAATACAAATGTGTGTGAGTATATATATATATATATATATATATATATATATATATATATATATATATAGGGAGAGTTTACGAAAAACAAAAGACGAAGACAGGTGGTGTACAAAACAAACAGCTGTATTAGCATAACGCTCAGGAATAGAAAAAAAGTGTTTTACGTTTCGAGCCTACGCTCTTCTACAGAAAGGGACACAGAAAAAACAAGGAGAGAAACAAGGAGAGAAAAAATGTGTGTAGTGGCTAACGATCTATCATATATATATATATATATATATATACGTTTGTGTGTGTTAAATGCCGACAAAGAAACACTAGTGTGTTTGTGTATGTGTGCATGCGTATATGTGCGTATTTATGTTTGTATGTATGTCTGTTTATTATCTGTACATCGTGGAAGAACTATATCTTTTTAAGTAATATTTTAGTTGCAAAATTTTCCATTTCGAACTGTAAACAATTACGCATGTCTTGTTCCCACAAACAGGCGCGCGCGCAGTGAGAGTCTTCGCTCAAAATCTCATTGCAAATAAATGACGTATACTCACACATATTCTCGTACAAATACGGCATTGACCATTATATGAAACTTCAAATTAAAAAATACTTTGGGGTTTTAACATACAGTGCGACCAAGTCATAGAGGCAAGACGTCCAGATATCGTGATCATCCATAAAGATGAAAAAGAAGAAAAGGTAATAGATTCGGCGGAGGTGTAAGGAAGAAAAAGAATGAAAGATACCAGCTGCTGCTGGATGAAATAGGAAAATTATGAGGCATGAGGAAAGTATTGGTGATACCTGTTATAATTGGAGCATTAGTAGTTTCCAAGGGCAGTGGAACAAAATTAAGAATATTGGAGTTCTTGTCAGGTTCAAAGAGATCCAGAAGACAGCGTCGTTGTGTAAAGCTCACATCCTAAGGAGAGTATTGTTACTTTGAGAAGGCACTATTTGATACCTTTGGTGATTTGTTATTGCCTGCTTTCAAGTAAAGAACAACCGAAGAACTATCCGAGAGGCTTTCAGAATAACAATAATACCAATAATAATAATAACAATATTAATAATAATATTATTATTATTAATAATAATAATAATAATAATAATATAATAATAATAATAATAATAATAATAATAATAATAATAATAATAATAATAATATATGATAATATTAATAATAATAATAATAATAATAATAATAATAATAATAATAATAATAATAATTATTATTATTATTATCATTATTATTATTATTATTATTATTATTATTATTATTATTATTATTATTATTATTATTATTGTGTTCCTTGGATATGTGCTGTGGTTTGCTGTGATGACCATATGAGCATCACAGCAAACCACAGCACATACCCAAAGCGAAAGTACGCTATAAAAATAAAACTACTGAATAATAATAATAATACATTTTTGTGCTAACCGAAAAGAGAAAGGGGAGCTTAAAAGTGAACAAAAATACGGGGCATGAACAGGAAGTATGATATTGAAAGAAAGCGTCTGAAAATGGTAATTGAGGCATTGAAACAGTGCCTCGTTGCAAAGAAAGCGACGATGGTATGATGCGACCAAAGAATGAAGGGTTACCACCAGAATAGGTTAAATGTCGAGCAACTAACACCAAAGTGGTTGATATTGGTTAGGACAGTGTTGTGCCTGAAAAACATCGGAAAAGGCAATACGGTAGGCAATACAGGCCGAAATCCTGTTTGCCATTTATGTGGAAGTTATTGACTGAAATTACTTGCAATGTCAATGTACGAACATTTGGGGGAAATCTTGAAAGCAAACGTGTCTTTTGATGGGGAACAAGTTGTTAGAATTAAAATTATTGGAGCGGGAAAATGTATTAGTTAAACTTTTATTGGTACTTTGTTAGTGATGTTTTGTTTTGTGGTGTGTTTGTTGAGTCTGCCTGCGTCTAGTAATTAGAAGGTGAATATTCTTTCTTGAGTTGAGAGTAGTGACAGATTTTAGGATTCCACCATGTGTGTAGATTGTAGAGCATACGAATGTTTATGGATGTTCCTGGGTTAATTGCTTATATCTGATTTTAGAAATGATGTGATGGAGAATCGATTGCAAGTAAGGGTAATGTAAAGGTGATGCAGACGCGAAGAACTTCTCTTTAATCGCGAACATAGTAGTAGTAGTGACAGAACCAGTAGTAGATAATAGAGATTCTGTCAGCAACGACGATGAATAAAAAGGTTTGGTTGCTAGGCGATTGTGTACAATTACAAAGAGATGAAGGAAATGGGTTGTGCCTACACAAATGGGACTGGTAGCGATAAGGTAACGAAGGTCAGAGCTAAGTAAAGCCTGTTGCTTTGTTCTTGTCCTTCCTGAACTGTACCATAACAATGGTTGATGACTGGAACTTTTCGATGTGATCTTTTTATTTTTTTTTTGATAAAATGGAAAATGTATTTCTGTTTTGTAATTTAACAATTTATCTTACTGATCGATTATTGAAAATGAGGATAATTCTGGTAGAAAAGTCATTGAAACATGACACATGTGCATTCTCTGCTTCGGAGACACCGAACAAGGCGCCGATGAGTGTATCAATCTCATTCTCTGACCAGTTGTAGTAATTACAGATATGGAATTTGTTCATCGTTTGGTAGAACGGCAGTCAAACTTTCAAATATACACGTCTATTTTTTATCCATATTATTATTATTATTATTATTATTATCATTAGTAGTAGTAGTAGTAGTATTACTACTACTACTACTACTACAACAACAACTACTACTACTACAAATAATAATAATAATAATAATAATAATAATAATAATACTATTGCCATTACTAGTATTATTATGATTATTATTATTATTATTAATGTGTTTGTCCGTTTTTCAAATTTTCTTCCATTTATCGCCGAGTGATTTCCGTACACCTAAGGCAGAGAAGCTCATTGTATGTATTCCCAGTTTACATACGCAAATTCACAGGTAAAACATGTATTTAAAAAATTAATAAATGAATAAATTCATGAATGGATGTCGTTTTCACAGCGATAATTCTTTTCTTAGTACACGAGTGGTTCCAGTTAACACGATTATTTGCACTTCCTGTAGGGATGGTAAGCCTGGTATCATTTTCAAATAGGTTTCAGTACCTTTTTTTTATCATACCTTGAGATCCTACAATCACTGGTACTGTAGTCGCCTTGAGATGCCACATTTTTTTCAATTTCTGTTAGCAAGTTTTTATATTTACTGATCTTGTCAAATTCTTCCCCCGCTATATTGTGATCGCAAGGAATACTCATGTCAATTAATAAACACACCTTTTTTGTCTGATCTTTATAATAATATCCGGTTTATTAGCTTTTATAATTTTGTCGTTATGTACGGGGAAGTCCTATAGAATCGACACATTTTCTCCCTCAGCCACAGCTTCAGGATGGTGTTTACACCATTTGTCAGCGGTTTCGATTTTATAATGCCGACATATTGTCCAGTGTAAATACTGGCCGACTCTGTCATGTCTTGCTTTATATTCTACAGGTGCTCAAACTCTACATGCTGAGATTAGGTGGTCTATACCAAATAGGTTCATATACACCATAATCCAAGAATGTGGGATCGTATCGTACATGGCAATTACCCCTGCACTATATCTAAGAAGTGAAACCGCTCAGGTATTGTTAGCTTCGATCTTATTCCATCTGATTAATTTCGTCTTAAGGATCAGTCTCAGTCTGCACAAGTACTCCACCTTAAATTTTTCTGTCGTTTCTTTCTCTATCAATTTATCCATTTCCAATATCCCAAAGTACTTATAGGCCATCTCTTTGATCTGCTTCATAACCTCCCCTGACGCTAAAGTTAGCCTGTACAAACATTTGATTTTGCCTCTCTTCAATACTAACACAGAACACTTTCTGAGTCCGAAATCCATTCTGATATCATTACTGAAGGTATACACCGTATCAACGAGGGAAATGACTTGGGATTCCTCTTTAGCATAAAGTCTCAAGCCATCCAATGGTCGACATTTTGTTGGCGGCTTGTGAATACACTTTCCTCAGAATCAGTGTTACTGGTATCAAGCACAGTGCAAAGATCAGTGAGGACAGGCAGTCACCTTGGAAGATGCCCCTCAGAATCCAAGAATGTGGTATCATATCGTACGCCTTATGATAGTCGATCCATGGCATGGCTAAGTTACTTTTCCTCCTCTTACAGTTTTGTCTATCAGGAGTTGATCCCTGGTACCCCTGCCCTTACGCTTGCAGCCCTTCTGCTCATGTCGCAGGACTCCATTTTTTTCAAGCTATCCGTATATCTAAGTCTTCTTTATTCTGTATTTTTTCTGTCTTTTTCTTTTCACCTGTTATAAAATTGTAACTTAAAAACTGATGATGTCATTCCATCAACGTGTGGATGTTAGTTGCTCTCGTTCACACTTTACGTTTAAATTGCTATAATTTTGAATTTTTCTCACTTCTTATTTTGAATTGTCAAAGAAGTACTGTTGAAATATCGTTCAACTAATAAAATATCTTACGATCGATTCGCGCTCTTCGTCTTGACGAATAATAATAATAATAATAATAATAATAATAATAATAATAATAATAATAATAATAATAATATAATAATGATAATAATAATAATACCAAATAAATGGCACCTTAGTGATAAAACCAATTTGAACTTCTAACTTGGTTCGTGAGTTCCCTGGGTCACACTTAGAGACAACTTGTACAAATAAAAAGCAAAAGGCAATAATAATAATAATAATAATAATAATAATAATAATAATAATAATAATAATAATAATAATTATATCGATATCAATACCAACAGATGACATTGTCACTCAAAAACAAAACGGAGAAACTTTCAAACTGCAAAGATCTGGAAATAGAGGTAACTCGAATGTGGGGCCTAAAAATACATGCAATTCCTATCATAGTAGGCGCATTTGGTACGATATAAAAAAAAAGCATTGATACAACTACATAATGAAAATACCCGGTCTTAACAAGTATATACAATATACAGAAAATAGAACAACTAGGCACCGCACACATCCTACGTAAAATACTTACAATACAAGGAAAATAAGAGCAACAAAACGCACGGCAGCATGTACCGAAGGCACAGAGAGCTGCGCTCGGTAGTGTAGAGAAAGGACGTGGTAAAAATAATACTGAATTATAATGATGAGAAGAAGAAGAAGAAGAAGAAGAAGAGGAAGAAGAAGACGACGACGAAGAAGAAGAAGAAGAAGAAGAAGAAGAAGTTGAAGAAGAAGAAGATGAAGAAGAAGAAGTTGAAGAAGAAGAAGAAGAAGGGGAAGAAGAAGAAGAAGACGACGACGACGAAGAAGAAGAAGAAGAAGAAGAAGAAGGAGAAGAAGAAGAAGAAGAAGAAGAAGAAGAAGAAGAAGAAGAAGAAGAAGAAGAAGAAGGAGGAGGAGGAGGAGGAGGAGGAGGCTATAATACCAAGGATTGCAAGAGCACTTGCAATACACAAAAAAGGAACTGAAAATTATTTAAGAATGCTCTTAGGCTTACCATCCATAAAGGAGGTGCAAAAGATTGTATTAAAAATAAATCTGACATAGAAAGGCTATACATACAACGTATAGAAGGTGGTAGAAGCCTTATACAACTGGAAAACTATTATAAAATAACCAACTCAGGACTGCAAAAATATCTACTTCAGAAGTAAGGAAAACTGGTATAAATAGCGGCAAAACACGAGCAAAACAAAAACTGTTCTCAGTATTTAAGAAAGCTGACAAATACAAACAAAAAATCATACCACCTAACAAATATGAAGAAGAAGAAGAAGAAGAAGAAGAAGAAGAAGAAGAAGAGAAGAAGAAGAAGAAGAAGAAGAAGAAGAAGAAGAAGAAGAAGAAAAGAAGAAGTTGAAGAAGAAGGAACAAAAGCTATAAACAAATGAAATCCAAACTAAAACTAGAACAGCAACGGAGCATGATGGCAAGAAAAGCCCCTTCATGGCAAATACTGGACTAAACTAAATGCAAAAGAAATAAACAAAGAAAAATCCCAGCAATGGTTAAGAAGCTCAGGACTCAAAGCAGAGACAGAGTGATTTTTAATTGCAGCACAAGACTAAAGCCTCCTCACCAGAAATTACCAAATACATGTATTGAAAAGAAATACAAGTACCTGCATAATATGTGGAGATGGACAAGAAACAATAAATCATAATATCTCTGGCTGCCCAGTCCTGGCTAAGAAGGAATATATTCACAGACATGAAAGAGTTGGGATCTACATACACCAGAAGCTATGCCAACATTATGGAATAGCTACAGAAAAAAGATGGTATAAGCACACAGCAGAAAAGGTCATAGAAAACGAGAAAGCAACCATACTCTTGGATATGCCAACACACGCAGATAGAAAAATTAAGACCAATAGTCCAGATATAGTTGTCAGAGATCATGAAGAAGAAAATGATTTCTAATTGATGTATCAACACCAGCAGATGATAACGTGTCTCTAAAAGAAATGAGGTAACTTTCAAAATACAAAGACCTGGAAATAGAAATAACTCGAATGTGGAATCTAAAAATAGAAACAATCCCTATCGTAATAGGCGCATGAGGTATAATACAAAAACCATTGAGACAAATATATAACAAACACATCAGGACTTACAAACACATATAACATACAGAAAATTGCAATACTGGGCACTGCCCACATCTTACGCAAAACACTTTCCATACAGTAACCATCAGAGCATCACAACACATACCCAAGGAACACAGAGCTACGCTCGGTAGTGAAATGAAAGTTCGCTATAAAAATAAAACTACTGAATAGTAATAATAATAATAATAATAATAATAATAATAATAATAATAATAATAATAATAATAATAATAATAATAATAATAATAATAATAATAATAATAATAATAATAATAATAAGTAAATGTTCTGCTCAATAGCACATAATGTTCGTCCTTCGGTTCGAAGATGACCAACTGACATCATCTGATGGAACTGCCGCCATGAGACCTGAGCTGGCTGGTGAGGCCAATCCGGGCAAGGAAGCCCCTCCCACAGGTGGGGCGAAGTGGGTAGGGGCCGTGCTACTGGTGCAGGCGGCTCTGGCTTTACGCATCTGACGTTTCTGCTCCGCTGACCGAATCCGTCCCTCCTCGGCTGTCCCTGCTCCCACGGTGATTGCGCTGCGCCAGGATGAGCGGTTGGCAGCAAGTGTCTCCCAGGTCTCTGTTCCGATGGAGAAGTCTTTGAGAGAGACCTTGAGACTATCCTTGTAGCGCTTCTTCTGCCCTCCGACTTTGCGCCTGCCCTGGCCGAGTTCACCGTAGAAGAGCTGTTTTGGGATGCGAGTGTCGGACATGCGGGAGACGTGGCCCGCCCATCTCAGCTGGGCCTTGCGCATGATTGTGATGGTGCTAGGGAGATCTGCCTGCTTCAGAACTTCCGTGTCTGGGACTTTGTCCTGCCAGCGGATGTGAAGGAGGTTCCGAAGACACCTGAGATGGAAGTGGTTTATCTGGCGCTCGTGCCTTCGGTAAGCAGTCCACGTCTCGCAGCCGTATAGTAGGGTGGTAAGCACGACTGCCCGGTAGACTTTCAGCTTGGTGCTGAGGCTGATTCCTCTCCGCTCCCAGACTTTCTTTCGCAGTCTCCCAAACGCGCTGCTTGCCTTGGAGATTCTGTTGATGGTTTCAGCATCTATGTTGGCATTGCAGGAGAGAGTGCTGCCCAGGTAGGTGAAGTTTTCCACCACTCGTAGGATCCGTCCGTTCACCCTTATCTGAGGCTCATGGTATTGTTTGCCGGGGGCTGGCTGAAACATCACTTCGGTTTTCTTGGCACTGATGGTGAGACCGAAGTTGTCACAGGCTGATGAGAACCTGTCCATCTCGAGCTGCATCTCCTGCTCATCGATTGCATTAAGGGCTCATCGACAGCATTGCCGAGAACATGATGCTGAACAGTGTTGGGGCCAGGACACAGCCTGCCTGACTCCGTTGGTCACCTGGAAGGTTTCAGATGAGTTGCCGTCTTCAAGGACTCTGGCTGTCATTCCGTCGTGGAACTGGCGGACAATTGCAATAAATTTGCTGGGGCAACCAAATTTTCCCATGACCTTCCATAGTCCCTCCCCACTGACTGTATCAAAGGCCTTGGTGAGGTCAACAAAGGTCATGCAGAGGTCAAGGTGCTGCTCCATGCATTTCTCCTGGAGCTGGCGGGCGGCGAATATCATGTCAGTGGTCCCTCGACCCGCGCGGAAGCCACACTGGCTCTCAGGGAGAAGGCCTTGCTCCAAGTGTTCCAGAAGGCGGTCAAGCAGGACCCGGGCCAGGATCTTGCCTGCTATGGACAAGAGGGAGATACCTCGGTGATTGTCGCAGGACTGCCGATCTCCTTTCCGCTTATAAATGTGGACGATTGTTGCGTCCCGGAAATCTTGAGGGAGTTGTTCCCTGTCCCACATCGACTGGAACAGGCTGGTGAGCTGACTGATCATGGTGGGGCCGCCCGACTTGAACACCTCTGCAGGGATGGCGTCAGAGCCTGGAGCTTTGCCGGTGGACATTTTTTGATGGCTCTGCTCACTTCTTCGACTGCAGGGGGAACAGCCAACTCGTGGTTTGTCGGCACCTGGGGGAGTCGTGCGATGGCTTCCTCGTTGATCTGGGTTGGTCGGTTGAGCACGATGTTGAAATGCTCCGCCCATCTCTCCAGGATCAGCCTCTTGTTAGTCAGGAGTGAGGTTCCATCCGAGCTGAGCAGGGGGGTTGATCCAAAGGAGAACTGCTGTCCATAGACAGCTTTCAGCGCCTCGTATAATTTCTTGGTGTCGTGTTTGTCTGCGTATCCCTGAATCTCATCCGCCTTGGCGCTTAACCATGCGTCTTGCATGAGGCGGAGTTTAGCCTGGACTGTGCTGCGAATGTTGTTGAAAGCGGCCTTCTTTGCCGTGCAGGTGGTGTCATTTTGGTGAGCCCGCAGCAGACGGCGTTTCCCTTCCAGGAGCTTTTGGATTTCCTGGTCGTTTTCGTCGAACCAGTCCTGGTGGTTCCTCGTAACTTGGCCCAGAGTTTCAAGGGCGATGGAATGAACCATGTCCCTGAATGATTCCCACTGCTCATCGATGCTGGACTGGTCACTCCGAATGTCCAACAGCTTGCTGTCCATACGTGACTGGAGATCTTGTGCAGTCAGCTGGTTCTTTAATTTCGTGATGTCAAGCTTCCTCGTCACTTTCTGACCCTGTGGTCTTCTCTTAGGTCGTATGTAGAAATCCATCCTGGAGATGATGAGGCGATGGACATTTTTTGATGGCTCTGCTCACTTCTTCGACTGCAGGGGGAACAGGAGGAGCTGTCCGTTGCTGTTGCACTTTCCGATTCCTTGCTTTCCCAGTACGCGATGCCAGGCTTGGTGGTCAGTCCCGACACGGGCGTTAAAATCCCCAAGGAGGATGAGCTTCCCAGGCTGGGCTGACGTGATGAGGGAGTCGAGTTCCTCATAGAACCTGTCCTTAACTTCTTCAGGGTTGGTCATGGTGGGGGCGTAAGCACTGATGATGGTCGCACTAGTCTTGTTTCCAAGTGGGAGCTGCATCTTCATCAGCCGATCGTTGATGCCCTCGGGGGGTCTTTCCAGTTTCCGCACGTGTACTGACTTAATGGCAAAACCAACACCAGCCTCACGACGCTCTTCGCTGCTGCGACCACTCCAAAAGAAAGTGTAGCCGCCGCCTGTCACTGTCAGCTGGCCTTTGTCCGCAAGGCGGGTCTCGCTCAGTGCTGCAATATCGACATTGTATCGGCTCAGTTCTCTGACCACCAGGGCAGTTCGTCTCTCTGGTCTGTCCGCTTTGGTGTTGTCAAGCAGAGTTCTCACCTTCCAAGTTGCGAAAGTGAGCACCTTTGTTTGTTTTCTTCTTTCTTTGTTTCGACCGCTTGGAAAGGATCCCCGCCAGCCGCGGTTTGCTGACCAGGGTGAGGTGAGGCAGGCTATGTTTAGGGCAACCTTTTCTAGCCCCGTCCTCATGCTGGGAAGGCGAGCAGAGCGATCCTGAAGAGGGCTGCTCGGTCACTCAGGAGGCTGCCGGACTCCACTGCTGCCTCAGTTCAGTGAGGGGCGACCACATGTCCTGAGCCGCCTGTGTGTGGGTTCACGACTGCAGCTCCCAGTGTATCCTCACCTGCTACTTCGCCGTTTCCCCATCGCCACAGGACTTTGTGATGGTGTCATGACGTCATGATGTCGTGACATGCGCGTGAATTGGATTATAGTGAGGGTGACTTGCGCAGGATCAGCCTCACTCTCTCGTCCTGGTGCGCCGGATCCAGTGGCAAAACAAAGTCAAGACGACTGGGGGTAGACCAAGATGCAGGAGCTGCCGGAAGATGGCACGCATGGCGCAATCCAACCGCCTTACGGGCTCCACTCCGGATTTTGGATGGCCATTGACTCATGAGAGAGTTCCTCTGCCCTTTGACAGGTTTTGTTTTTAGTCCTGCTGGGTGTCTAAATCACCCTCCTCACCAAGAAATCTTGGTGGGGTTGCCAGTTTAGTCGCCAACGACCCGACCATGTAACAGGTTGTACTGGGTTACATGTTACCAGTAGCTCCAAGCGGAGACCTGACAATAAGCATATATGTGCTTGTCAGTTGTTTGAGCTTAACCAGTTGAGCATGTTCCTTAGTGGCCGAGGATGTGTGCAGCTCTGATCACCAGCAGAAGTATTGGGGGTGCATCATAGCCAATAGTTGAAAGGAATTCTTTGGAGTTTGGTTAATTCACCTTTGGAAACATTGGTGTTTCGTTCAGCAACCTGAAACAACCCTTATTCTGATACCTTTTGAACTGGATGGGCTACTCGACGTGAGGAAAATTCTAACTCTGCCCTACCTGGAAGGCCGGGAGCTGTTTATCTTGATATGATAACACCATATCGCGCACATATGGTTGTGATGCATGTGTCTGGTACACATTTATCAGACGAGAGGTCATGGTGGGTATACTGTTTTCGTATATTTTACTTTGATGGCATGCACTGCTCTCTCAGTCAATAATAATAATAATAAGCTTACGTCCATATCATTTTGAAAGCACCGGTTCTCGTCCGATCACCGAAGTTACGCAACGTCGAGCCTAGTTAGTACTTAGATGGGTGACCGCTTGGGAAACCTAGGTGCTGTAAGCGTCACATATTTATGTCCTGATGCAGTGCCAGGCAGTGGCTCTAATGGCTGCTGATCTTACCGATTGGAAGTGTTATCATGTACATTATTTTTGTCTTGGTATAAGAGATGGGCTACAGCAAATATTCTACTCAATACCACAGTTTTGCTTGTCAGTTGTTTGACCTTAAGCAGTTGAGCATGTTCCTTAGTGGCTGACAATATGGGCATCTCTGATCACGAGCAGAAGTAGTGAGGGACCTTCATAGCCGTGTGTTGAAAGGAATTATTAGTTGTTTGGATAATTCACCTTTGGAAACATGGGTGATTCGTTCAACATCCTTAAACAATACTTATTCAGGGACCTTTTGAGCAGGATGGGCTACTGGACCAGAAGAAAATTCTGACTGGACCCCACCAGCAAGGTCATGCGCAGTTTATCTTGATATGAGATCACCATGTCGCGCACATATGGTTGTGATGCATGAGCCTGGTGTACTCTTATCAGGTAGGTAGTCATGATGGGTATACTGGGCTTCGTATATTTTATCCCAGTGTCACTTTGATAGCATGCACTGCTCTCTCACTCGATGATAATAATAATAATAATAATAATAATAATAATAATAATATAATAATAATAATAATAATAATAATAATAATAATAATAATAATATTGATAATAATAATAATAATAATAATAATAATAATAATGATATTTCAAGATCTTTATATTTCAAGATCTTTATATTTGCTCAGTTTGTGGCAGGTCTTGACAGATACGTTTATATCGATTGGGACAGTCATATCAATGAGGAGGCATGTTCTTTCATTGAAAGACTTCAAACAAAGAACATGCCTCCTCATTGATATGACTGTCCCAATCGATATAAAGGTATCTGTCAAGACCTACCAAAAACTGAGTAAATATAAAGATCTTGAAATAGAAATCAGCAAAATGTGGAAGCTGAAGACTAAAACAATACCTGTTGTCATAGGTGCCCTGGGAATGATAGCAAAAGGGGCTGATAGCTACCTAACTCAGATACCAGGAAACCCCAAAATGGCAGAAATTCAAAAGATAGTGCTCATGGGAACTGCTCATATCCTACGCAAAATACTCTCTATGTAATCTCAAGGTTTAAAACAAAAATAATTTTCGGTTTAAAAAAAAAAAAAAAATTTTTTTTTTAGACATTCATTAGTACAACATCCTCACCCCCCAAATATATGGCACACTAGGCATAACAACAACATGAACTTCCAACCCTGTTGTCTCTTGAGGTCTCTGGGTGAGACTTGGAGCCAACTTGTACAAATATAAAGCAAAAGTCAAACATAGAATAATAATAATAATAATAATATTGATAATAATAATAATAATAATAATAATAATAATAATAATAATAATAATAATAATAATAATAATAATAATAATAATAATAATGGGAAGAAGAAGAAGAAGAGGAATGTTAACTCAAAAAGGAGAGCCGGTGTGGCGAGAGTCATTGACACCCATGTGGGATTTGAAGAACAGACTGGCCAAACTCTTATAAAAGGTAGCGTATTGTCTGAGGCGACAGAGAAACTTGAGGAGTCGTTGAGAGTTCGTGAAACCGAATAACCACAAGTGTATTAGGTAGAACTGCATACATATTCGACCTTGTTTTGATGTCTGGTGTGTAGTTCTGCAAATTATATCGGATATGGTCGATCATACTGAAGATCTACAGATTTAATTGCGTAAGTAAAATTACGTAATTTGTTGATAGTAAAACATTTGTTTGTGATTAATCTACAATTTTGTTACTTTTCATTTGTCTTGCTCGCTTACGTTTCTGGTGTTTGTTAAATTTTCTAGAGAACAATTCTTAGTGGTAAGACTATAGCGTATCTTCTTGTGTAAGGGTTTCCATATAGTGATAATTCCCTGTATGAAATATACATATATATATATATATATATATACCACGTATGTGTATACGTGCATGTACACACATACATCTCGATACGTAGACCTGTAGGATTTTTCATGTGATTTTGCGTGTACGAATTTTCGTGAGCGTGCGAATACCTACGTATATGTGGATGATGTGCAACTTCTTTAAAAAAAGGCAGAAAAGAAATAAGGAAAAAATTCAGGAAAATATAAACGTTTCTGCTGAAAACACGTTTATCTTTCGTGAATTTTAAAAAATCACATAAAATTCTTTCCAGTAATTCAATATTCATGTTCGTTTCAAATCTTTTTCTTCTTTGCTTTTTCAAACAAACTGCCTTTGGCTATAGCCGTGTAAGGAAAGTAAATAAAAGTTTGTAATTGTTTTTCATGATATACACAAATAAAATTAACACTGTATATATATATATATATATATTATATATATATATATAATATATATATATATATATATATATATATATATATATATATATATGTATGCATGCATGCATGTATATGTCTATGCAATCATGTATGTGTATACGTACATAAATAAACAGACACGAACATTCACACAGACACACACACACACACATGCACACACACATAGATATATACATGATCATTTGGGAAATTATTGAAGTTCGTTGAGTTTCCTACGACTGTAATTGTCAAACTAAAAGAAAATTGAAATACCAAGTGTTTCTTTTATAACAATTAAGTAGAATGTAGTTTTTAAAAGCAATACTTACGTTAATATGTAGTTATACCAAATTGATTTGAAAACTAACTACCATAATATACAAAGAACTTGCTGACGATTATGTATATGCGTAGGTGCTTAGGATGCCTGGCCAAGTAATAATGTAAATATCTATCTATCTATCATTTTATCTATATATTTATATATATTATGGGTATTACTATACATAAATGCCTCACGCTACGAGGGACCCTTTTTGACTTTAAGAGTCCCTCGTAGCGTGAGGTAATTATGTATAGTAATGCCCTTAATATAAATAAATATATCTATATATTTATAGGGAATAATTAATAATTTTCCGTAATGAAGTGTTTCGCGCTGACTACTTGATAATTTCTTATAAAGTTTTTATCCTATTTTTAAATATGTATCTATATGTATATATATATATATATTATATATATATATATATATTATATATATATATATATATATATATATATATGAAGACAAATTCGAACTGATCCACTTTGGAAGGGAGGACGCTCTGAAACTCCCATACTCTCTTCCTTCTGGAGAAATTCTCATGGCATCCAACAACATCAGAGACCTGGGAGTAACAGTGGACAACAACATAAGCTGGGCTACACATATAAGCAGCAAAGTTGACATGGCCCGCAGAATGTGTTCCTGGATCCTCAGAACCTTCCAGTCGAGAGATTCCCACGCTATTATCCTTCTCTTCTCCACTTTTGCCCGACCCCACCTTGAATACTGCTGTCCACTGTGGTCTCCCTACACAAAACAAAATATTATGAGAATTGAAGCTCCCCAAAGGTCAATCACAAAAAAGATAGATGGCATGTCAGACCTTGACTACTGGGGTAGACTAGAGAAGCTGAAATTGTATTCACTCCAACGACGCCGTGAACGCTACATTATCTGTATGATGTGGAAAATATTCCATCAGCACTGTCCGAATGATGTTGGCATCACCTTCAAAATGCATCCAAGGCTTGGACCACGTGCCATCCGTCCACAACAAAAATCTAAATCGCATCACATAACGACAATACGGCACAACTATTTCACCTCAATTGGACCCGCTCTCTTCAACATTACACCAGGACACGTCAAAAAAGAAACTGACCACAGAAGATTCAAGAAGTCTTTGGACAAATTCCTTCAAACAGTACCGGACAAACCATCCACACCCGGATATGTCTCCGCAAACAATAACTCTCTGCTCGAATGGGCCTTGGTGCCCAAATCCTGAACTGAAAGACTTCGCCAGGTGGTGCTATTAAGTTAGACATGGCCTGGGCCAATACTGGCCAAAAACCTTTCTAAGTTATTCTAAGTTATATATATATATATATATATATATATATATATATATATATATATATATACATACACTATATATAGTAGCAAATATTCGTTATAAATATCACTACCAGTGGTAAAATATATATATATATATATATATATATATATATATATATATATATATATATACATTATATAGGGTAGCGAATATTCGTTATAAATATCACTAGCAGTGGTCTAACATGTATAAATAGTCAATAGACAACATATTCATATTTTAAAATATTGTACATTTAAACACAAAAGAAAAATTTGACAGGTAATTTTTTTACGTGCTAGAAATAGCAGCCAACACGGCCAAAACCACGATTTAACAGCAATTTTCGAAGTATACTTCGAAAATTGCTGTTAAATCGTGGTTTTTGTCGTGTTGGCTGCTATTTCTAGCATGTAAAAAAAAATACCTGTCAAGGGGTAATTTTTCTTTTGTGTTTAAATGTACACTATTTTGAAATATGTATGTATATATATATATATATATATATATATATATAAGAATTTTTTTGTGTAATAAGGTAATAAACCAAGGCTGTATAGATATTAGAGCATTTATAGATAGAAGGTCTTACAGCAGTTTCTATGATATTAATTAATAATATCACTTCATCAGAGACGATGTGAGTAAGTCAGAGTAGTGTTTAGATGTGATACAAAATATAGAGTGAGATGGAGGAAAGAAAATAGATCTAAGATATGTATGGGTATTGAAATTGTAAATCAGTGTTATAGACATAACGTTATATAGGCAATATTCCAATATCCTTTGAGTAAAATCCAAAAGTCCAACAGAGTTTTATATGAGTCCTTCCAAATATAGAGTTTATAAGCAATGTAAGATTCCCTTATGAGCGAGATCCAGCAGATTTTTAAACTTGGTCATTCCCAGTAGGGAATTTATATACAGTGTTGCAGAGTCAAGGTTTGTATTTAAAATGACCTCGAAATAAGGAGTGTATTAGTATGGTTAAATTGAAAACAGGAACAGAGGAATGAAATAAAGAGAAAAAAAGAGGGGAGAGAAATAAAAACTGAAAGAGAAAGGAGAGAGAAGATTAGTAAAAATAACAAAATAATAAAAAATAAAGAATAAAAACCCTTTGTGTGTTTGTCCATTTGTGTGTGTGTATCTGTATGTTTGTGTATTTGTGTGTGTACCTCAGTTTTCTTGTGTGTACATGCTTGTGTGTGTCTGGTCTGTGGACGGGGTCTTCATTTGTATGTATGTATATATGTTTGTATGTATGTATGTATGTGTATGAGTGTGTTAGTACTCGCCCGTGCATATTATCTATGTACCTATCTATCTTTATATGTACTTGTCCACATGCGTATCCGTACTCCAACGCAAGATACAGACTGCACCAAATTTCCATGCATTCAGCAAAAATGTTCCTACGCTATACGGGTTACGTGAAAAAATATAAACCCTACACAAACACTATTATTTTGTTCCCAACCCGACTAGTTTGCAGATATCGCCTGCAGTTATAGACTATCCTACTTCCTCTCACCAGTATTACGACCACTCCTTCAAATGTCCCCGAATATTTGTGTGAGAACGGAGGATCTCCTCAGTAGAATCAGTAGTTGCGATCACTCCAACGACCTTACAGGTTGTGTAGCAGGGATGAAATTTCACTCTATCCATCTATAGATTTGCTGTAGAAAGATGCATTGAGTGTATCTGTGAGAATAAGGCAGAGGTCCGTAAAGTCAACACGAGAAAGCAGGGCCTCCTACTTAAACTGAGCTCTGACAGTAACAATCTAGACAACAATAAACTTCGTAGATTTTGCCCCAGAAGGTCAGAGGAGAAGACCACATACCATCGCCTCAGTGGCGAAGAAAAGCATCGCAGAGCGCTGGGGTTGCTGCACCACACCCTCCCAATACCCTGTGAACAACACTCAGGGGAAAAGAATAGGGGCTCGCATAAAAACCAGCTTGAAAAACCACATTGTAAAGTTTAACAAGAAACTATACATGCAGTTTGAAGGTGCAGCCATTGGTGTCGGTATGGCTGGAGATGTAGCCTGCCTCTCCATGACTTGGGTAGATAGAAAACTAAAACAATTCTTAGTAGAACAATTCACTACAGTTTTACTTTACTGTAGGTATGTAGATGCCATTAATATTCTAGTTAGGACCAACTGAAATATAGAAGCCGAGAAGAGCGTAATGACGAGCATCCAGGATATAGCCAACTCCATCAACCAAAGTATCAAGATGACTATTGATTATCCCACCAGGCACCCTAACAATAGACTCCTTGCCCTTGATTCTGAAATTTGGTTAGAGACTGAACAACACAGTGAAGCTCTTCCAGTCCTATGACATGCAGCCTATAGCTTCTAAATATGTGGTTCACAAGAACTCAGCTTTGTCACACAACATGAAAATCAACATACTGATAGCAGACCTAGTAAGGGTAATGAACAACGTGTTCCCACTATTCCAATCCAAAGAAACAAAGAAGCATGTACAAAACTTCATGCATCGCATGCAGTTCTCCGTATATCATCAGAAAGATAGGCTTTGGGTATACAGGAGAGCTAGAAAGACGTCAGATAGTATTACAAGTAAGGGAACCAGTGTTACCTTCCCTACATTCATAAGTAAAGACTGGCATATGGTACAAAGAGTTTGTGACAAAGCAAACGGGGTGAACATGTGGTACAAGACTGACAAATATCAGGGAATGATATTCTTAGAGGCCACAGCCCATGGAGAACTATGCAAAATAGTGAACAAACAATCATGCAAAACATGTAACTGTATGTTTTTGCCTCTGAAGAGATTGTGCTCAGAAATAAGAACTTAATATTTAATTAATTTCACTGTGTACAATTGAAAGAACTGTAAGGGATTAATGATCGATTTGTTTTTGAAAATAAGCTCTTTTTAACTTCACAATCCCTATTTTCTTATTATTCTGCTTTTACACACACACACACACACACACACACACACACACACACACACACAGAGGTTGGTAGGTAGGTAGGTCGGAAGGTAGATAGGTAGTTAGGTATGTGTGTGTGCATGTGTACAAGTATGCATGTACGTATGCAGATGTGTACATGCGTATGCATGTATATACGCATATATACATGTATGTATGTATTACGAATGTATGCATATATTATGTATGCATGTATGCATATGTGTATATCTTTGTAAGTATGTATGCATGTATGTATGTATGTATGTGTGTGTGTATGTATGTATGTGCGAATTTATGTATATAAGTGTGTAGACGTCTCTGCGTGAGTGTATATGTGTATGTATATGTGTATGTTTATGTACTGATATGTGTGTCTGATCAAGTTGTATATATGACTTACTCTGTCGAAGGTTGTATGTATATATATTTACTGTTAAAAAAACAAATCGTGTTTTTTCGTCATCAAATCAGTTTAATCAAAAGGGAAGAGATTCTTCCCTCCCAAGATGAAGTTGAATTTGAAGCATTTTCACATTATGCACCGTTTTGGGTATTTATAGCCCAAACCCGGAATATCTCAACAACTTCTGCTCCAACTTACGTATTTCATTTCGTTCGTATTACTATTTCAGGATTAACTTAATTCATAGTATTTTCCCGTTATGCGTCAGTTTGCCTGGGTAACGTTGCAAGCAAACAAGCAATATCGAAACTGACTATCTATCTCACTCACTCTCTCTCTCTCTCTCTCTCTCTCTCTCTCTCTCTTTCTCTCTCTCTCTCTCTATCTCTCTCTTTCTCTCTCTCTCTCCCTATATATATATATATATATATATTATATATATATATATATAATATATATATATAATATATATATAATATATATATATATATATATATATATATATATATATTATACACGTGCACACACACACACACACACACTCACACACACACACACGCATGCATAAGTGCACACAAATATATTAAATACAAAATAGAACCAGAACGCAAAACATCCGGACAGCTAGGTTATACCAAAATGTGGCATCAAAACATCCAGATAGACGAAACAAAGACGTTTTCTTTCCTCAGTCGAGTACCAAATTATCTTCGCTATTTCGGCTGATTATACTCGAGATTGATCCAATATGGCCAGTCCCAAGAAATTATTAAGCTAAGAACTTTATATTCTTTGGAAGAAAACATCGAATGCATACAAATACAAATACAAGGGAAAAAAGGACAATGTTGCACAAATACAATATAAATAATAAGAGGACATAACAGGTATTTTTCGACTAAGGACGAATTAAGTTAAGCTGGCGTGTTTGGAAATGAAGCCTTGCGGCAGGGATACAAGTTTTCACAAACACAGGGAGGAATATCGATTTTGCACGGAGAACGACCAAATCAAGACCAAGAATGAAAGATCAGGCCAGACCAAGAATTAAAGATCAGGCTTGGCCGAATGCCGGTAACGTGGGAAGAGAAGAGAGAGAGGAATTAAGGAAGGGCGAGAAAAATGACAGGGACACTGAATGAAAAATGGAGGGAAAGTGAGCAAGAGGAGAAGGCAAACAAATGTGAGAAAAGGGGGACGAAAGAACGAAAAGTGGAATGAACGAATAAAGCGTGAAAGGGCTGATAGACAGAAATAGAGTCAAGACGAAGATAGATGTATGAACAACAAGCCAGGATTTTAATTTGATGCTCGGGAAAATTAAAGTCTCTTACGTTTCGAGCCTACACTCATCATCAGAAAGATATTAGAAAAAATTAACATAGAGAGAATGAAATAAACTTGTAGATTTTGCGGTCAAGCATGGAAACTCAGTAGAAAATGTTTGAAGGAAGAGGTTAGAAGAGAGGCAGATAATAAAGTGATGGAGAGCTCACATGAATGAGCGCGTGCGTGTGTGTGTATGTGAGAACCGTGTGTGTGGATCTGCAAGAGCGTGTGTGTGAATAGAAACTAGTGACTTTGACGTGTGTAGGTGTGTGCATGTGTAAGTGTGACTGCTCATATATATACATACATGCATACATATGTATATATATATATATATATATATATATATATATATATATATATATATATATATATATATACATGTATATATGTTTTTTATACGTGCATATGTATCATGTATATGCGTGGGTTTGTATTATGCAAGCACATACCGTCTAAAAATCCATTTTGGCTTTTATGAAAAAAGCAAATATTAGTTTGTTTATATTTATATAAACGTGGTTGCACATTTATTTTTGAAAGCCTCTAAAATGTGGATTGATTTGTCAGCGGGCAGTCTAGCCCAATACACCTAGCCGGAGCTTTCATGAGATACGTATTCAAGTCTCATGGTCGATTGTTGACAAATTTTTAAGAATTGTAAGGGCAGGCTAACCATTGTTTCTGCTGTTGTAACGGCGTCTCTGCGTTCGAAAACAAATTATCATCTCAAGTATATATATATATATATATATATATTATATATATATATATATATTATTTATTGAAATTATCTTCACTTTCAGAGGTTGTAAGTAAGCATTTGGTTGTAATTAGTTTCACCTTTGGAATTGGCATGCCATTACATGAAGAAAAAATGAGTTTTTTTTTCGAGAGAAAAGCGGATAAATTGTCCTTGCTCAAAAGTTGCAGTGATCACAGCACTTGCCCTACATTGATTTCAGCAGGCACATGAGGACACAAATTGACATTACCACAAATGTTTAGCATTATACAGGCTTCCATTGATCAAGGAATAATTGAACAATAAATTAAGAGAACATATTTCATTCCCATTGGATCAGCTTGTGTCGAGTAGACAATCGCTTGTGTTCAAATAGTAAGCGTCACATGCTGTATTCAGATGCAGCGTGTTAAAGATCATATTATCTTATGTAAACTCTTCACTTTGAGACGAATGGAGCTATTGTTTCTAATTCGTCGATGGACATTGCAGGATATCTCTCCCTCTCTCTCTTTCATTCACACTATTTCTATCTCTATATACATTTCTATCTATCTATCTTTATCCCTCTCCCTCTTACGCACACACATTCTCTCTCTCTCTGTATATATATATATATATATATATATATATATATATATATATATATATATATAATATGTCTCTCGTATCTTGTGATGAATGTGTTTCTTCGAACAGAGAAAAGCCGTTCATATGATAAACATACGACTTACGCTCCATCTTTGTTATTTAATAATGCCGCCATTTAAAATTGTTTTGCTAGTTATTGAATATAACCTACACCGTTTCGATTTAACAGTTGTTTAATAACAAATATATTGTTTTCATGTCATTTATACATGAGGGGACATTTATACATGAGATGACATAAATGAGTAGTTATATTTGATATTATTCAGATTTATTATAGTTTCAATTGAATATGGTTTGGTTATTATTATTAATCGATGTAAGTGGTTTGCTAAGTGTGGATAGCTAAGTTTGAAAATAATTGAATTGTAGATACCTTTGTATTCATATCCTGATAAGACGCAGATTTCCTTGAAAGATAAGCAATTACACGTTAGATTTCTCCACTAAAACACCTGTATATCTGTACGCAAACATTTCCGTAAATAATTTTTGCTCCGCACAAAAGAATATGCTTCAAAGCAGAATTCTTCTATAAAGAAGATTAAAAAAAAAGGAGAAACATTTTGGATTCAAAATGAATAAATATCCGTTATTCAAAGAACTCTTTGAAAATTTCGAAAACTCGCAATGGTACAACACATAACATTCAAGAAAGTAAACAAGAGCTCCCGCAAAAATTGATAAAAAGTAAAAAAAAATCTATTGAACATCTAAGAACCAAATAACGTAATGATAAAAGGCGATAAAACAAAGCACACATATAGTACCCTGGTAACAAACACCATTAGTAACAATTATCAAAATACTTTAGATTCAATAAACAACGAAAAAAGATAAACAGCTTTTTATCTAAATATAGTAGTGGTGTAGTTTCAAAAGAATGGTATATTTAAACAGTTACATATCAAATAGTGGTTTAAATCAATACACACACGTTTACAACATCATTTGTTTATGAAAATTCAATAAACTATAAACGATTACTTCATTAGAAATACATACACACATATATACATACATACACACACATACACGCAGACACACACGCACGCACACACACACATGCACATATATATATATATATATATATATATATATATATAATTTCAACAATTGAGGGCAAAATTAATTAATTATTAATCAATTTCACCAAGTGTTCAGTATGCAAAGGGACCATTCAAGGCGAATTCAAATTATTACATTATATAAAAGGGCTTAGTAAAATAAATTACTTTGCCGCATACTGAACTCATTAGAAATAGCAGCCAAAAAACTTTTTTAAAGCTATTTCTAATACTTAAAGAAAATCTCTCTCATATATGTGAGTTGAATTAAGCAAACACTATATATGAGAGAGATTTTCTTTAAGTATTAGAAATAGCTTTAAAAAAGTTTTTTGGCTGCTATTTCTAATGAGTTCAGTATGCGGCAAAGTAATTTATTTTACTAAGCCCTTTTATATAATATATATATATATATATATATATATATTCATACGAATGGTAATTGTTACTAATAAATGCAATAGAACCATGTGTCGGTCTATTTGAAGCTGTATATATATATATATATATATATATATATATATATATATATATAAAGGAACTAAAGATAACATAAACAGGAATTAATGGTAATTACTTCGTACTAATCCTTATTATTATTATCATTATTATTATTATATTATTATTATTATTATTATTATTATTATATTATTATTCTATGTTTGACTTTTGCTTTATATTTGTGCAAGTTGACTCCAAGTCTCACCCAGAGACCTCAAGAGACAACAGGGTTGGATGTTCATGTTGTTGTTATGCCTAGTGTGCCATATATTTGGGGGGTGGGGGTGTTGTACTAATGAATGTCTAAAAAAAAGTTGTTTTTTTTTTTTTAAACCGAAAAGTATGTTTGTTTTAAACCTTGAGATTACATAGAAAGTATTTTGCGTAGGAAATGAGCAGTTCCTATGAGCACTATCTTTTGAATTTCTGCCATTTTGGGGTTTCCTGGTATCTGAGTTAGGTAGCTATCAGCCCCTTTTGCTATCATTCCCAGGGCACCTATGACAACAGGTATTGTTTTAGTCTTCAGCTTCCACATTTTGCTGATTTCTATTTCAAGATCTTTATATTTGCTCAGTTTTTGGTAGGTCTTGACAGATACCTTTATATCGATTGGGACAGTCATATCAATGAGGAGGCATGTTCTTTGTTTGAAGTCTTTCAATATGATGTCTGGCCTATTTGCATCTATATTTCTGTCAGTTGAATGGTGAAGTTCCAGAGGAGTGAGATGTGGTCATTTTCAAGCACTGGGGGTGGTTTGTGTTCCCACCAGTTTTTTTCATGGGGCAAATCCAGGTTTTTACAGATTACCCAGTGAATGTATTGTGCAGCTCTATCGTGCCTGTTGAGATACTCTGTAGGCGCTAGAAGACTGCACTTGGAGACCACATGGTCAATGGTTTCATTTTGTTGCTTGCATACACGACACGTTAGACTGCTTCTGATCTTTAATATGTTGGCCTGGTAGTTTCTTGTTGGTAGGCATTGATCTTGAGCTGCTATGATAAACCCCTCTGTTTCAGATTTTAAGCCAGAGGCCATTAGCCATTGATGGGTCAGGGCTTTGTCAACATCTGCATTATTTGCTCTCTTTGGGTATTTGCCATAAAGAGGTTTTTCTTGCCATTTATCATTCAGAATATCTAAGGCCGCAGATTTAGCACGGGTTTTCATGCGCTTGGCTTTTTCTGTGCCTGTTTCTTGTATGTCTATCTCTAATTCCGAAATTTGTTGTATTCGGAATTCACTTAGATATTCCTTTGCCTGTTTTGTTACTGAGTATGATGCTTTCTTGTTTTCATGTTTTGAGAGAAGTTTTAACATCCAGTCCTCAGAGTTTTTCAGGTAGGTGTCTAGGCCAATTGTAGCAATCTTCATTGTCACTGCCAGTTGTAAAAGTCCACGGCCTCCCTCTTTTCTTGGCAGATAAAGTCGCTCTGTATCTGCCTTAGGGTGGTGCATTCTATGCATTGTCAACAGTTTTCGTATTTTTCTGTCAAGATTACATATTTCAGTAATTGACCAGTTAACGATACTGAAACTGTAAGTCACGACTGGTATGGCTAATGCATTGATCGCTTCGATCCTGTTTCTCGCATTTAGCTCTGTCTTGAGTATTGCTCTTACTCTGCGATAGCATTCTCTCCTGACCCTTTCCTTCATCTCTGAATGTCTTATTCCTTCTCCTTCAATTACCCCTAGATACTTGTAGTTCTCTGCTGGGTCTAATTCTTTTATGACATTCTGCTGATCAAGGTTAACGTTAGATGTTTCTGTCATTTTTCCTTTGATAAAGGTAGCTTTTGCGCATTTATCGAGGCCAAATTGCATTCTGATGTCATCACTGAATTGTTTGACAATCGCTAGTAAGCCCTTGAGTTGTTGGTCATTTTTTGCAAAGAGCTTTAAATCATCCATGTAAATGAGATGATTTATATTTTTATCAAACATTTTATATCCGTACTCCGCGTCATTGAGCTGTTTTGAGAGAGGTATTAAGGCTAAACAGAAGAGGAGCGGTGATAGTGAGTCACCCTGGAAAATGCCACATGAAATTTTTACATCACCAGCATTTAGAGATTCATTGTCACTGTTCAAAGTTAGTGTGGTTCTCCATGATCTCATACTTACAGACAAAAAGTTTCGCAGAGCAGGTGCTATCTTATACATTTCTAGGCATTTATTAATCCAGCTATGTGGTAGGCTATCAAAAGCCTTTTTATAGTCTAGCCAGGCTATTGATAAGTTTTTGTGTCGTTTGTGACAATCTTCTAAGATCATCTTATTGATGAGTAGTTGATCTTTACAACCGTAGGATCCACGTTTACATCATTTCTGTTCATTAGGGAATATGCTGCTGTCTGTCAAAAAACTATAGGTATATTCCGTCAGGACAGATGTTAGTGTTTTATACATAGTTGTTAAGCAGGTTATGGGTCTATAGTTTTTGGGTTCATTTGTTTCTTCACTTTTTGGAAGCAGGAATGTTAACCCATTAACTAGCCAAGGAGGCATCCTACTAGGGTGTTGCAAAACATCATTGTAAAGTTCTGCTATCAGTTCATGGCTCTCTGGGAAGGCATTCAACCAAAAGTTAGGGATTTTATCCTTTCCTGGAGACTTCCATTTGCTTGACCTCCTGAGAGCAGATCTTATATCTTCTACCTTGACACCCTCCCACTTTTGCTCTTCTAAGGAGTCCAGTTCTTTAGATATTATATCAATCCAGGGGGCCTTTTCGCTGTGTGTTTTTTCTTCTGCCCAAATTTTATTCCAAAATCCCTGCACTTCTTCTTTTGATGGTACAGACTTTACAGTAACTGTTGTTTTTCCTATCTTCCTGTAAAAATGTTTGGGGTTATTTTTGAACATGTTGTTGTCCCTGAAGAATCTAATACGCTTTTCATACCTCGCTATGCGGGCAGCTTTAGCAGATACCTTTTGTTTGATGGTCTCTATGGTGGCATCAATATCAAGTATAGTTTTCATATTATATTTTTTCATTAGTTTTTGGGTTTTTGCAGGTTTGGTAGTCTTATGAACCTTAAGGTTTTTCAAATATTCAATGTCAGATCTAAATAGTTTAATTTGTTGTTTCAAACGCTCTTGCCAAGAAGACTTTTTGTGGAAATGTTGCCGTTTTCTAATCTTTTCACCACATAGGATTGTTGAGATTTTCGCGGATGCATAGTATAGGTGGTTGAGATCTGTGATATCAACATCATTAGCTGAAATTATATCCTTAAGTGCAAGCCGGATTTTACCAATTATTTTCATGTTTTGGTTAGATTTGCGTATTTTAGGGAGTGTATCACGTTCATCCATACTGGTTTCTTTAATTTTCATCCATTCAATCATGATTTGACTTTTTAGCTCATGTAGTTCTGTCGGGTCAATATTTGTGTGACTTTCTTCATCTATTAGATGTTCATCTGTCTTAGTGTTTCTATTTGGTTCAGGGAGTATTTCACTTTGCCTATCACTTATACTAACTCTTTCAATCCTCACTTCGTTTGTATTAGCTCTGAGCTGGTCTATAATTATTTCCTTTGTATTATCTTCTTTAGCTGCAGCTTCGTTCATTCTATCCGTTACTGCTTGTTTAATTTGATCAATCTCTACTTCAGTCAGTAATTTTTTTTTATAATGTTTCTTTGTATGTTTTTTATAATGTTTCTTTGTATGTTTCTTTTGTATAGTTTGTATAGTGTAGGTTTGTATAGTGTTCGATTTATCTGTGGGGAAATATATGGCATGATAGAAGGCTGCAAGAACTTCTTTATTATCTTCTCTAGTCCATTTTTCCTTCTGTTTCTTTTGAGTGTTTGGTGACGAGCATGGATGGCCATCTGTTGGAATATTCCAGTTGCGGGGTACGTCCAGCTCCTGTGTGTCGGGAAGATTTGATCCAGTAGCTGATTTTTCAATCAGACTTTGGTTCAATTTTCGAGTACGTGGTCTTTTGTAGTCCGCTCGTCGACCATCGCGGATTGTAGGTTGTTATTATTATAATTATTATTATTATTATTATTATTATTATTATTATTATTATTATTATTATTATTATTATTATTATTATTATCATCATTTAACTATTATTATTGATATTTGTATAAATATGTGTATGTGTTTGAATGTACGTATGGATGCATTATCTATTTATATCTGTATTTGTCTGTTTGTATTTGTGTATGAGTGTATGTGTGTGAGAGAGAAAGAGAACGTAAGTGATTTTTAGTGTGTCTGTGTGTGTGCGTGCGTGTGTGTGTGTGTGTGTATGTGTGTATGCGACTCGTGAGGGAGCACATGTGTATAACTGATATTGTTGCGATTCACTATTGTTATGAATAATATCAACATTCTCAATGAGTGGGTAATAAATTAAATATCATTTTAATTAATCGTTTTTAGCTTTCAGTTTCACTTACTGAAACGTGTTCGCTGTCTCGATAACTATTCGCATTTAAAATTACTTATCTTTTTCACTTAAGGACACACAGACTGGATATGTGTTAATAATATCTCATAGAAAGTTAACATAGTTAAAACACATTCATTTTCATATGTATGTTTATTTTTGCTAAGTTAAAATACTCATTATCTTATATGATTTTATATTCTTTATAATCATACTGTGACTCCTAATTAAATATCTAACAATGTAGTAAGATTAGAGGAATTATTACCAATGCCTAGCGAACAGAATTACATGTTTGTGATATTTCTCAAATAGATATTAAATTTTGTTTCTTATAGAAATGCGTGCTTATACATGTTTTTTGCTCTTCATGCAAATGAAAATGTATTCGTTAATTACATCAAACGTCTCACTTTGTTTTGCGATGCATTAGACTAACTTTTGCGATGCATTAGACTAACTGATGACCTTTACTGCCAATGTCGAAAACCTGATTACTATAGAATTCTGCTTTTAAGATATTTATATGACAAAGCTTATTATTTTGTGATATATCATATATCATCTTAATCGAGACCCCTACCGATTTTAGATGTTTATTTATTTCACCTAGAAATGAAATGTTCATCAAGATCATACAGAATTCAACTTCGAAAGCTAGATTATTGCTGTTGCTTTTTTCCTTTTGCTTTCTTGTTGTTTAGTTACGTAAGGTTCTTGGGTTTAAGAGATTATTACCATAGCATTCTAGCTGCAACCATTCTGTCTTCTCATTACGAACAATGTTCTACAAACAAAATTATATATAGTATACAATGAATGATGAGATTTATTATGTGCGAGTTGCAGCCGGTCGTTTTAGCTATCCGTCGTGGCGCTAAAACGAGTTATTTTTCATTTTGCGTTAGCAAACAATTCCATTAATTAAGAGAGCAAAGTGTACGTACGCCGCTATATGTTTTATATATAAAAAGTACAAAATGGGACAAGAACGCAAAACATTCTGATAGAAAACAGGGACGGGTAATTCGGAGTTTTCTTTCTTCAATCGAGTTCCAGATTATCTTTGCAACTCATATATATATATATATATATATATATATATATATATATATATATCAGGTAATCCCATAAGGTCTGTCCTATTTTAAATAACGAAAAGAAGTGGTCAGATGTTATATTTAATTGAAATTTAATCATCAATGTACTTTCCCTGATTATCAGTGCCTTCCTTCCATCTATTTACAAGCTTTTTAATCCCGTCAATGTAAAACTCTTTTGGTTTCAATGCGAAGAACTCTGAAATGTCAGTTTCGACCTCCTCCTGGCTTGCGAAAGTTGTGTCCCCCAAATGACTGCATAAACTACAAAACAAATGGTAGTCTGAACGAGCAAGGACGCGAGAATTAGGTGGATGAGGAATGTATTCCCAACTAAGCTCTTCAATCTAATGTGATGAGATCTGTGCAGTGTAGCATCGCGCATTATCCTGAGGAAACATCACTCCTTTCCGATTCACTAAAGTGGGGCTTTTTTATTCAAAGCTTGGTTCAAACACTCTAATTGCTGACAGTAGACTTGAGTATTGATTGTTGTATTAGGTAGTAACAATTCAAAGTGAATTACTCCTTTGCAATCCCACCAGATAGACAGAAGAACCATTTTTCCATGAAGTTCCCTTCTCGGTTGTGGTTGAGCTATTTCCCTTTTACCAAGCCACTGTTTATGACGTCTAACATTTCGATAGAAAATCCATTTTTCGTCACCAGTCACAAGTCTATCCAAAAAGGTTGAAATGAGTTCGCTAGAATGGAGAGAAGAGCAGATGTCAACTCGGGTTTTGCGGTTGCTTTCGGCCAATTTATGAGGCACCCGATTTCCAAGTTTAGGAAATTTTCCAAGTTATTGAGGATGACGATAAACAGTTGCATGGTTTGATCTATGCTTTATTGCCAATTCTTCAATTGATAATGCAGACTTTTTTGCAAGCAATGCCTCAAAGAGCTTATCAGCAAAATCAAATGGACGTCCTGTTCAATCTTTACCTTCAACGCTGAAAATCTCCACTTTTGAATTTCGCAAACCATCTTTTGCAAGTTCTTTCATTCAAGCATTCTTTCCCACAAACTGAGTTTATGTTCCGAGTCGCTTCGGCTGCAGAGTTTCCTTTTTTGTACTCACAAAGCATTATGTGCCTTAAATGGTCTTTAGATACTTCCATGTTAGAAAGGGTTTTAATCAAACAAATTTTAATTCTAGCTTAATTGTACACAAAGGCATAAAAATAATTTTTAATTCCATTAAACATTCTAAAATACTATTAAATTTCATAGGACAGAACTTATGGGATGACCTACACAAAAGATAAATACAGTCGATGTAGAAAACAAACAGATGTATTAGTATAACGCTCGGGAATTGAAAAAAGTCTGTAATGTTTCGAGCCTACGTTCTTCCATAGAAAGGAACACAGAAAGAAACAAGGATGGAGGAAATGTGTGGAGTGACTATCAAGCTACCATGTCGAATGCCGGACTGAAGGGTCACAGGAGAACTAAGAAGAAGGGGAGATAACAAATTAGAAGTGAACCCAAAACAAAGGTGCGCATGTTTGTAAGGGAGTACGTATGTGCGTGTGAAAGAAGGCTGGTGATCTTGACGTGTGCGTGTGTGTATGTGTAGGTGTGAAAATGTGGGGATCTGAATTTGTCAGTGTGTTGTGTGCGTGGTGTGTTGTGTGGTGTGGTATGATGGTGTTGGGAGATGGCTAGGCGAGCGTGGGGAAAGCACGGGTGGAGCGTGGGTTAGACTGAGGGTGGGGTAGAGGTGGGATATGTGGGTAGGCCGAGGGTGGGTAGAGGTGAGGTATGTGGGTGAGGGTGTAAGGGATTGGGTGGTTTGGGATGGGACGGATAGGGAAGTTGTGGTAGGAAGGAGAGTTGACCCCATGTGGCGCAAAGGAGCGAAAAGAGATGACTAATCCCTGTTCACGTCGCAAACGGGAGTTAGGATGGCCCCTGTGCAAGGACAATACGAACACGGACAGGTGTTGCAAAGATTGACCGGTAGAGCGGAAATGGCGTGAGACCGGGGTGTCATTGCTGTGGCGGATATCTCAGAGGTGGTAAAATTATATATATGTATATCTATATATATATGTATATGTATATATATATATTATATATATATATATATATGCATACATGTATGCATATATATATATGTGTGTGTGTGTGTGTGTGTGTGTATGTATTTACATACATATATATAATTTTAGCAGTCAACTGCAGAAAAAGTAGCAAGAATGAAATCAATGACGAACATATTCAATCAATCTCTGCCGTATTCGTTCCAACAGATTCAAATACAGCAGTAATTAGCATATTGATGATTGTACCTACCGGAAGGTTTTAAGAATGACATTGCACATCGCTCTTCCTTTTATTTTTTGTTGTTTTCTTTTTCTTTTCTTTTATTATTATTATTATATTATTATTATTATTATTATTATTATTATTATTGTGATCTTTGGTATTTTCCTTGCAGGGTATGATTTAATAGCGTTTTGGAGGACATCACCACTTATCATCAAATAATGTTTACTAATTTCCATAAAAAAGAGCCGAAATGCTGGTGTAGGTTTATTGATGCGAGTGTAGGTTTGATTGAAGAGACACAACCAGGTTGAAATTAATCGAGTGTGTTGTCAACACACATTGTCTACAAGAAAAAGTTGTCCTCTACAGACAAAACACAGCACTGATTAGCATATTTACGTCGAATATACCGGAAAATAATAAGAATAAATATGTACATCAATTTCTTGACGTTCTCTGTTGTCCGTGCACATGAATATTTATTATGAATCATACTATCAATTGCTAAAAGATATTATTATACAATAACATGAGTTAATATTAGTTTCATACTAAATTATATTGAATTCGCTATTATTTGTGTGTTTGTACCTGTATATTTGTATATGTGGGAGCAACTACGCAATTGCTATGTGCGCAAGAATAGCACCTATATTTAATTCATTTGGAATTCGATCATGTGCAAATTGTGTTTAGGAATATGAAGAAGAATTATTGATGTAGAATAACCTAATACAAAAATGCCTCATTTTCATATGATAATAACTTAAAATTGAAAGTATTTGGAAGATTTTAATATATAGCATATATTTATTGTACAATACATGCTTATATGCAAAACATTATGAGTCTAGAGGTTTTCTTTTACACACACACACACACACACACACACACACGTTTGTGTGTGTATTTACATAGAAGCTTATTGTACATATAAACGTGTAAAGAGAAAAGATGTGAACTTTGACATTAAAATTTACGAAATGCCAAATAATGACAAAAAATGTTATATTTATTGTTCATATAGTCAGCTGGTGTGAATCAAATAAGATATTTTATCTGATAGAAAAAATAATAAAATCTATGTATCTTAAATATTATTGATTTTCGAAATATATTGTTTTAGTTGTATATGTGTTATTCTAATATTGTTGTCACGTACAATCATGAAATCTCACATAAATTTATTTCCTACTTCAAACACATTTATTCTAGTAACAAAAGTCAGTAACAAAAGCCGTACATAACATTCATTTATCCAAAATTTTAGTTGTCAGACTGTTCCATTAAGCTATGTAACTAAGTGTTATCTGAATTTTCTTACTATATATCATTATTGTATGTTATCATTTCTTAAACTTGAGGCACAAATTTATTTCACCAATAGTTTGATCGAGATTTTCAACGACAATTGACAATTCAAGAGCGAAAATTCAGATGGATTTTTAGTTATTTTCTGCTATAAAAGCTTTCTTTTTAAATGTGTCCTACATCCCTGTATCAAACAGACAGAGCGTTATACAAATGATAATGAAATATACAACTCTATAATAATGAAATGCTGTTCATAATCTTTGCAGAGGTTCGCAAAAGATGATTGTTAATATTGCAATAATTCATAAAATCATAAACGACGAATTTTAATAATACAACGCTTTAGTTTTCCTAAATTTCATTTTACGTGCGTTGTATCATTGCATTGATTTTTGGTTTCATTTTTGCAAAAGTAAAGCGCCCAGAATTATACTTCCCATGTTTATGAATTTCTATAAAACATACTACAGCTGTCAACTAATGTTTTTCAAATTTTATTTCATGTAGTCTAGTATTATGAGTTGAACTGCCTGGTTAGCTTCTAAGAACGTGTCATACACGTTGCCAGCTCAACATGTGGATCATGAACTATGCAATATATAGATTCAAATTTTATGTTACGTGGGAAGTATGACCTGTTTATTAGTGGATAACTTGGTGCTGAAAAGAATAATTTTCAATTTGCTTTGTTTAATATCTCTAACAATTGCGTTATATATGTGTGTGTATCTATGTGCCTGTGTCTGTGTATATATATATATATATATATATATATATATATATAATATATATATATAAATTTATGTATACGTACGTATATGTACACATATGCATATATATATATATATATATATATATATATATATATATATATATATATATATATATATATATATACATATAAAACTAGTCAAATGTCACCAGTGGTTTCCCTCGGTGGACTATCTTGGGCCCGCTTCTCTTTATAGTCTATATAAACGAACTTTCCACCGTGGTAAAGCAGAGCAAAATGAAAATATTCGCAGATGACTCTAATCTCCAGAAAATTATGAATGAAGAAGAAGAACGAACTGAACTCTAGTCTGATCTACATGATGTGAATCAATGGGTAGATAAAACCAAATGTGACTAAACGAGGGAAAATTTGAACTGATGCATTTTGGAAGAAAGTCTGTACTAAAACAGCTATACGCTCCTCCTTCTGTGGAACTACTCATAGCATCTAATAATATCGCAAACCTAGAAGTAATTGTTGATAACAATCTCAGGTAGATTATCCACATCAACATTAACGTCGATATAACTCGTAAGATGAGCTCCTGCATCCTAAGAACCTTCCGATCCAGAGAACAAGATGTCATCAGTCTTCTTTTCTCATTTTTTGTACGGCCACACCTCGAATACCGCTGCCCCCTGTCATCTTGCTATACAAAAGAAAACATTTAAGAAACTGAATCACCTCTAGATGTCTTTCCCTAAAAGAATGAAGAGCATGACTGATCTTAATTATTGGGATTGCTTTAATGCACCGGAACAATATTCTTTCCAGTGCCGTCGTAAGCTATACGTCATTTGCACTGTATAGAGATTATACCACAAGCATTGCCCGAACGAACTCAACATTAGCTTCAAAATTCATCGAAGGGTAGGACCACGTGCCATACGTCCCCTACCCAACACAGAAATACAGTGCAACACAATTACTTTTCGCCCTACAGGCTCTTCCCTATCTAGCATTGTCCCGAAAAGGATCAAAGAAAAAAGAGAATCACATCATCTTTAAACGTAACCTGGACACATTTCTTCAAGGAATTCCAGATAAGCCACTCTTACCTGAATACAACTCACACAACAAGAACACCCTACTCGAGTGGCCCATGGTACCACAAAACTTGACTTTAAAAAGATTTAGGTAATCCCATGAGGTGGTACTATTAAAGCAGATATGGCCTGGACCAGCCTTTAATCGAAACATATCTAAGTTTTCTGAGTTATATATATACATGTATGTTTGTGTACATATATATATATATATATATATATATATATATATATATATATATATATATATATATATATACATATATACACATATATATGTATGTATACGCACATATATATATATATTGTAGATAGAGAGATAGATATATAGACACAACCATTACGTAGTAGAGATGAGATTGTGATATATATGTTTAAATATATATATATATAATATATATATATATAAGTTCAGCAAAAATTTAGAATCAAATAAATATGGTATTTAATTTAGATGCACCAGTATTTCGTATGGTGTTATTCATAAAAATTTGTGGGGTGATTATAATCAAAATAAGCAACAAGAATGAGTCCGGTAATTTGGTACAATCGTTTCGTACTACATCATTTTATTAAATGTTGTAAGTATTACAACAGATTTAAGATGCTGATATACTATGTATATCTGTATATGTCTGTATATCTACCTTCTCTATAATGTTGCCACTTGATTTGAAAACTTTTGTATTAATGGAAAATCTCTATAATTGGCTGATGAGTACTCAGCATCTTAAATCTGTTGTAATACTTACATTTAATAAAATGATGTAGTACGAAACGTAGATATAAGTCTTTATCAAAATAGTTTTATATTCTATAATTTTCACAGACAATAAATACAATATTAATTGTTATTGTCTGAGATGTTGGTGTAATTTGAGACGATAATACAAAAGTTATAGATGATTTAGTGATTTACTGCAAAACCCATGGCAGCCAAAATGATCAGAACGTTTGAAAAAATAACAAAATAATCAAAAATGACAGAGAATACTGGAATTATTTCGTATTTAGTGTGAAGCCCTTTAGCTTCAATCGCACTCTGACATCTTCGACTGCATGAGGAAATTAAATTTTCAATTTCTTGCTGGGTGATCTTATTCCATTCTTCCTGAAGGGCATTCCATAATTGCTCAGTTGTTTTAGGATTTCTGGCTTTCGAACGCTCTCCTAGAATATTCCATACATTTTCAATATGATTGAGATCTGGGCTTTGAGCAGGCCAATCCATAACAATAACCTTTTCAGCCTTGAGGAAGTTCATGATCACCTTAGCCTTATGACATGGGGCATTGTCCTGCATGAATATGGGTGGTCGCTTAGTTGTATTTCTCAGCACAGGCAAGACATGATCTTCTACAAGTTTTTTATAAGCTCCTGCATTTACCTTTCCATATAATCGCACCAAAGGGCCCACGCTATCTCCAGATATCATCCCCCAAACCATAACACTTCCTCCACCGAATTTAACACTAGTCTTAAGGCATTTAGGCGACAAGTTTTCACCTACTTTTCTACGGACGTACCTTTTGCCATCTGAGCCAAATAACATAAACTTAGATTCATCACTGAAATGCACAATTTGCCATTTTCTTGAGACCACAACACATATTCGGTTGCAAAGGTAAGACGGCACTTTTTATTCTTGGTGCTGATCAGTGGCTTCACTGCAGGTGCTCTTGATTGTAGGTCATGTTCAACTAAACGACGAGACACAGTTTTTCGAGATAAAGTTTTCTTCAATACAATGCTCATTTTCCGAGAAACAGCAGCGGCAGTTTTAAATCTGTTCTTTTTTAACCAACTTTACCATAGCACGATCTTCTCACTTGGTCGTTTTTCTTGGCCTACCTGTAAACTTTCTTGCTTCACACGGACCACAATCATAGTAGACCTTAAGAATACCGTGTACAACACTTTTTGACTTGTTAACAATCTTTGCAATAGATCCAATACTTAAATTATCCTTCCTTCGAAGCTTAATAATCTGCAGACGAATTGGTAACGGAGTAAGTGGCATTATATTAAGAAAGTACACTGCAAATATTCTTACTAATGTTTAGTAAACGAACCGTCACGTAAACAAATTCAAAACATTAGAGTTCGCCGGTTGAATATACTAAAACACGGAGTAAAAGCAACCGTTCTGACCATTTTGGCCGCCATGGGTTTTGCAGTAAATCACTAAATCATCCGTAACTTTTGTATTATCCTCTCAATTTACACTAAAATCTCAGGCAATAACAAATTATATCGTATTTATTGTCTGTGAAAATTATAGAATATAAAACAACTTTGATAAAAAGTTATATCTACTTTTCTGACGAACACAATGCCGTTCTCAACATTTTGGCCGCCACTGTATATATATATATATATTCATAAGTATATTTATATCATTGTATGTATGCATGTATTACAATTTCTATGTATGTGTATTTGTGTTTGTGTGTGTGTCTGTGTGTTTACAACTACATCTGCAAGTATATCATATAGAACGGGGTATGATTGTTATTTTAATAATGTAATATAACAAAGTTTATTGAATATAACGATAACATTTCTATACATATTTGCTATAGAATCTGATTCGCGTGTACAATTAAATGTGCGTGGTGATTCATTTCAATAAACTATTGTAATATTAAAATATATATATGTTACCTATATGCAATTTCCTCAGGTAGTATATATTTTGTTCAGGTCAGTAGATCTATCAACAAATATAATTTTAAAATGTTATATTTTCGCTTCACCTGTACCATATACAATAAATTCTGGTTTGAAAGATTTACTGATAAACAATAACACAATAAATCTATGTAGGATAATGAGAAAATATAACCCATAACATACGTAGACAGTGAAACATGTGTAAGTCAATAAGTACCTATGGAGCTCTCAGGTAAGGAGGCATACTGAAAAGTTCCTGGCTCTAAAAGTACCTCGAAAGGCATGATTGGAGGCCCAAACGCCCGAGCTACTTTACAGGGGTTAGAAAATCTGAAGGACTGCAACAAGTGTGTGAATTTGAGAGGGGATTATAGTGAATAAAATCATAAGTAACTGATCCTCGTATATAAATATATATATGTATATATATATATATATATATTATATATATATATATTATATATATATAATATATATATATATAATATATATATATAAATATATATATAAAATAATATGCACTTATGCACATAAAGATATATATAAAGACATATGAACATACACTATACTGACACTCATATACGTATAAACTTGGATGTACAAGTATACATATACGCATAAATGTATATATCCGTGTACGTGTATATGTATGTATGTGTGTGTGTGTGTGTCTGTCTGTGTGTGTGTGTGTGGTGTGTGTGTGTGTGTGTGTGTGTGTGTGTGCGTTAGTGCGTGCGTGTGTGTCTGTATTCAATTCTGCACTTCTGCTGGTGTATGGATATATATTAATGTCTACTTTCTTATATTCTTAAACCAGAAATTTTCTTGCCGGATCCTGGTCAAAAAGATACTTAAATTTTCATTTCGTTATTACCAAACATATTTATATCATGTAACATAAGCTGCAACAAGTATTCTAAATACACACATTTATTGTCGCTATTCTCAATATATTAGGTGAGCACGTATTCACAAGTACATGTTTCTACGTGGATGATTGGAAATATATAGATATGAATAAGTATGATATAAATGTATGAAAAGTGTTCCATTGCATTCTGTGCATTGGGAAATATCGATAAACTACGCGCCGAATCATTTGACTATCTTTGCGTATAGTTGTTTACGGAATCATTGTTTTCAATAGTTTCAGTAGTTTTCAATGGAGCATAAGTGTTCCAGAACTTTCTTCGATTAAAAGGCATATGGGATATGTTAATAAATACCTTCCAGCCTTAACGGATTTATATAATATGAGGAGAGGGTTTCAGAAGATAAAATGTTGTACATTACTCGATATATTTATTTTTTCATACCTCATCTTATTTATTTACCGAGATAGAATAAATCATGCCCAAACTAACATAATAATTTAGAGTGCATCAAAATCTGTTTTCATCAGTTCATCATAGGTTGTTAAATTTAGGATATCAGAGATGTTTTCATAAATCTTCTAAGACATGACACTTTACCGTATAATTATTAAGGGCGTATGATTTCCTCAAATGAATGCATGGTAAAATTGCAATGAATTTAGATGATCTTCCTTTTGAATTGTTTCAATTTAGAAATAATGATACTTTGCTGATACCTAAGGCATTTCAGATATTGTGTACACAACCTAATTATATATATACAAGTCCGGAATAAACAGTGATTTATAGCATCTCCATAAATACGTAAATGATATACCAATATGAATAGAAACACAAACGCATATGAGCATATATATATATATATATATATATAATATATATATTATATATATATATATACACACAAAACATTCACAGATGCTCCCCAGATATACATATACATACACACAAACATGTATGTATATATGTGTGTGTATTAATATAGAAGGAGAAAAACAAGAAAAAGAACAACACAGTATCTATTCACTTTACATAAGTTGATGCAGATTAGAACTTGAATATCTGATTGCCTTTGTTTTTTTGTGATAGAATAAGACCACGCTTTCGACGATGAGTATTTACAACACACGCAGTTTATCGCTGTAAGCTTACTTTGAGACACCACGATATCACAAAGTTTTGTGTCGCCTGCATCGAGCTACCCCACCAGACGAGTGGATATAACGAGAGCATTTTTCTGGCGGAGGAAGCTTGAACGGAAGTGTCATGCAATGAGATGGAATCAACACGGTGACTCAAGTCCTCATACAGCAGAAAATCGTATGTGTGATCAACATGCATCGCATCGTCTAAATGGAATAGCTGTTCCCCGATAACGAAAATGCATAATCGGACATATATTACCTTCGAAGGATTTGATACGTTGTTTACATTCTTCTTGTTCTTCGAGCAACCCACTGATATATAAGCATTGGGTGGGGGTGATTGTTTGTGTTACACCATTGCTTTAACTCTAAGTATTCATACGAAATTTTCTCTTTGTAATTTACAATGTAAAGAAGAGTGGCATGGTCAGTAAAAATGAAGATATATTCATATATACATTATTTACAATTGACGGATATTTTTCCTCATCTTGTTCGTTGTTAGAGTTTCGTCTCATATACCCTCCAGCCTTCATCAGGTGTCCTGTTGAAATTTCGAACCTGTATTCTCATTCGTAAGGTATTTTTCGATGTTTGTTATTATTATCATTATTAGCCCATTATATCCATCATGACTACCCGTCTGATAAGGGTACACCACGTACATGTATCACAGCCATATGTGCGCGACATGATGGCCTCATATCAACATAAACAATGCATGACCTTGCAGGTGGAGCCTAGTTAGAATTTTCTTCCGGTCGAGTATACCATCCCACTCAAAAGATCCGTGAATAAGGATTGTTTAAGGATGTCTAACGAACCATCCATGAAACCAAAGGTGAATTATCCAAACCTTTAAGAATTCCTTTCAACACACAGCTATGATGCTCCCCCACTACTCCTGCTCGTGATCAGAGAAGCACATATCATCAGCCATAAAAGCGACGTGGTCAACTGGTTATGGTCAGACAACTGACATGCAAATCTGTGGTATTAAGCAGAATATTTGCTGCAGCCCATTTTTTATACCAAGATGCCATATGCCGGTAGGCATATGGTGTAGTGGTTAAGAGCATGAGCTACTAACGCCAAGATTCCGAATTCGATTCCCGGCAGTGACCTGAATAATAATAATAATAATAATAATAATAATAATAATAATAATAATAATAATAATAATAATAATAATAATAATAATAATAATAATAATAATAATAATAATAATAATAATAATAATAATAATAATAATAATAATAATAATAATAATAAATGGCCTGATGCAGTACCAGGCAGTGGCTCTCATGGCTTCTGATCTTAACTGATTGGAAGTGTTATCATGTACATTGTTTTGTCTTGGTATAAAAGATGGGCTACAGCAAATATTCTGCTCAATACCACAGATTTGCTTGTCAGTTGTTTGACCTTAACCAGTTGAGCATGTCCCTTAGTGGCTGACGATATGTGCATCTCTGATCACGAGCAGAAGTAGTGGGGGAGCATCATAGCCATGTGTTGAGAGGGATTCTTTGGGGTTTGAATAGTTCACCTCTGGAAACATGGGTGGTTCTTTCAACATCCTTAAACAACCCTTATTCAGGGACCGTTTGAGAGGGATGGGCTACTCAACCTGAAGAAAATTCTAACTGGGCCCCACCAGCAAGGTCATGTGCTGTTTATCTTGATATGAGATCACCATGTCGCGCACATATGGTTGTGATGCATGTGCCTGGTGTAGCTTTATCAGACGGGTAGTCATGATGGGTATATTGGGCTTCGTATATTTTACCCCAGTGTCACTTTGATGGCATGAACTGCTCTCTCACTCAATAATAATAATAATAATAATAATAATAATAATAATAATAATAATAATAATAATAATAATAATAATAATAACAAACATCAAATAATACCTTACGAATTAGAACACAGGTTCGAAATTTCTCCAAGACACTTGATGAAGGCTGGAGGGTATACCAGCCGAAACGTTGTGTTAAATACAAGCAAAATGAGAACAAATATCCGTCAATTGTTCACAAGGGTGAACACATTATTGATTAATTAGTTGTTATTTTTATTAAACCTTAAAAAAACTTTAAATTAAAAAAAACGGCGGTAACTTACTTGCCAACCTAATATATATATATATATATATATATATATATATATATATATATATATATACATATGTAACTATATATATATATATATATATATATATATATACTTTTTTCTTTACTCGTTTATTGCTGTTCTTATTTTATTATTTTAACTCATGTCCATTGTCCGCACACACACACACACAGACTTACACACGTAAATACATGCATACATACATGCATACACAGATACATACATAGATACACACACACACACACACATATATATATATATATACATTTATGCTTTCGTGCTTTTCAGCCCATAGATTGTGGCCATGCTGGAGCACAGACAATGTAACCATATTTTCAATGCCCATTGTTATGCGATCGGCAATAGAACGTTATTTTTTTCTGTATTTAGATTATGTTGGCTGAGAGCCCGTGTTCAAAAACAATCCTTCCTTTCCTTTAATGTGATAATTATATTTTAGTATGTGTTTTCTTCCTCGTCGTTGTCGGTTCAATTAATTCCATGCAAATATGTGTAAATCGTTGGGGGCAATGTTCTTATTTAGTTATTATGTGTAGCTGTTACACAGACATAGCGACCACATGTAGACGTAAGTATAGCTGTATGAATTTGGTATGTGTATTATTTCAGTCAATCTGGAATTGGTAGCCAGTCAACAATTGAACTGGATTACACAATGATCCTCTTCTAATTTAACAAATGAGTCATTTATAATATGTGAAGCATATTATGGATATTGTGATCATGACTATATTGCTATCTTTATGTTTTGTAGTTATCGATAGTTATGGGTTACCTGTGACTTTGCTAGCAGTTGATATTGCCTTTGGTTTCACATCAACCGAATAGCTAAATGCATTTATACAACCAAATATTGTTGTGTGCGTACGAATAATACCATTAATTTTCTATAATTGGTGTCCAAACGTTGCACAAGCCTATTATCTATTAATCATCTTGGAACTTCAAACATATATTTTTCTCGTTAAACATTTTTCCAAATGAACAGTACTGCTTAATTTCACATATTTCTACTAGAACCTAACAGTGCGTTGTAAACAAACGAATTAAAATTTTCCAAAAGTTGATATTTTTATTCAAGATAGAAATTACAGAATTATGAATACGAGTTCCAGATTCATCTGTCGCTCTAGTAATATTAATAATGACAGTTCTGTGAAGCAACTCTCCTTCTGGGTGATGCTGCAACACACAGTTTTGCACCCTATCAGCATTTTGCGGAAGGATTTGTTAGAAGCCTATCTTCGCGTGAGGCATATCTGTTGCGTATTCATATTGTCACCAACTGCACAAGCCTCTAATTCAGTGCGTTCATCAATTTAGGTCTGATAGCAATCAATTTGGCATTTTACAATGCGCTGTCAAAACTATATATTATTTACTGAGTTGTCACCACTAGCCATAAATTCGACCAATTAGAGACATAAAACCAATGTATACAGTTGCCCGATACATCTGTGAAGCTTTGCAAAGCATTCTACTGTCAAAACCAGGAAGCAGCTCTACACAGATGTAGAATTCTACGCGCTCCCCCTGGATATGTAACTTAGTTATACCAGAGTGGAGCAATTGTGGATCTCATAACAGAAACATGTTCGTGATACACTGGATACAAGATCCAAGCACTTCTATATCGATCAGTTGAAACTGAAACTACCCCCTCCTACACATGGATATAATAGCCTCTTTACCTGCGATGGCAAGTATAGCAGATATATATTCAAATAGCCGGCAATGCAGCCGAGACAGTCGCTAAAGAATTTATGCACAATCCGGTTTCAGGTTATATCACATGTTCTAAAATGAAATGTTCAGAAAAAAGACGATTAGAGTATCCCTTTTTAGTGGAATTGGCATGAGTGTTAGACTGCAATGAAAACTGTACTCTCATTCACTATATAACAGCATTCATTATGTAAGAGCAAATTAGAATATTTTAGCACCAACTAACGATGGCAATGAATGCCAAAATAGAGATTTTTTTAGAATATGTGCAAAAACCATTGTTGTTAATGCACTGAGTATAGACAGATATATATATATGTGTGTGTGGTGTGTGTGTGTGTGCATGGGCGCAAATGCGCATGTGCAAATATATCTGTGAGTGTATCATACTGACATTAGAAACAGGTGTGTGTACTATTTACGTTATTATCATGGAATCATTATCATTAATCTCTTTCGCCTGCGCGCTCTCTCTCTCTCTCTGTCTCCCTCTCTGTTTATTTATCCAATCACAGTCACGCACATATACACACGCACTCACACACACGATCACACACACACGCGCGCATAACACGTACAAACACACATACATATGTTGCGCGCATAAATATAAGTGTGTGTGTGTGTGCGCGTATGTGTATGAGTGCATTTGTGTCTGTGTGTGTTTGCGTGTACGTGTACGTGCGTGTAAGTATGTATGTATATGTATAATCAACTCCCTTAGAGATATATTAAATTTGAAAACGTCTTGACATGAATTTTCAATTGGAGTGTTGAATATTAATCATTAGGCGTTTGATTAATACTGGAAAACTGACTTTTTAAAAGATAAAGAAAAACAGACATGAATATATTGATGTATTTAGTTTAAGATCTATATTTTGATCTGATGTTCATTCAATCATATAATTATATAGAGTAATATATATTGTGTATATACATTATAATGGTATTTTATTTGAAATCTATTATACATAAATACAATAGAAAATTACAAAAGCTTTAGAGAGCGATGGTCAATAAAGAGACAGTAGTTGACGCCAGTAGAGGAAGAAAATGTATTGAAGACAAAGTGTCTGTAGAATATGAGAAGTAAAATAGGGGAAAAACAAGTTGAAATATCTGAAAAATATGCTGCAGCTGTAATTTAGAAGATAATTAAAGAGAATATGATAATGGAATTTCAAAACAATTATCAATGCATAGGTTTTATTTGTTGTATACAGGATGTAATTAATGTAAGTAATTAATTATAGACCATTTCGTTTCAGCATTGGCTTCTTTTTAGAAATAATCGCCAAAACTTCAAGTCGTATTATATTATCTTAATAAAAGTACACAATAGGAAATATAGTTCCTGATTCAAAAAGGATAGTATAGTTACGGGCATGTGAACGCTATTGACAATGGGTCCGACTGATAAAGGCAGGCTTTAGGTTAAACAACAAAAACAACAGTACCAAATAAACATCTCAGTGAGTTTGCAGAATCGTTAGATAGTCGCGAGAAATAGCATTGTGGTATGTATTTCGGCTTTTTAATCTGTATACTGATTTCATATCGTAAAAAAGGTCGCCTTTGCATTTCATCCTTTCAGTGGACAATAAAAGGAAATATCAATTAAGTAATAGATTTAATACTTGCGTGAAAATTAGTGACTTTGTGCGCAAATTAGAACCAATCTAATCTGCGTTGTTATGCCCCAAAACTTCTATGCGCGTGCGACTACCAAGACCTTCTAATGCGTGTGCGACTGATCCAACTAATAACTGTTGATATCTCTGCTGCCCTACTTTTAACTGGCCAGTGGCTATAGAAAAGGTGTTTCCTTGGTTTACGAAACATGTTGAAAGAGTTTCTTCTCTGTTCCAGTTATCCGCCACTGCTTCAATTCAATTTATACTAAAAATGGAGCGGTCAATTTACACTAAAAATTGTAAAAGCATGGAATATATATATATATATATATATATATATATATATATATATATATATATAATATATATATATATATATATAATATATATATATATTTATTTATAAATGAGGGTGAACAATTGATATTAATTTAATAATACCATTAATTTAACACCGAGTGGCTTAGCACAAAAAACTACGGAGAAAATACATTCCGTTAAATGTATGTTACTTCTAGTTGGAAACATCTTTTTCTGTGGCTTTACTATCGGGGCTATTTTTAGCCCTAGAGTTATCCACATAGTGGTTAACTCTCTATTAATTTATATATATATATATATATATATATATATATAAGTCCCTTCCTGCGTGTGTGATTTATGTATAGTAATGCCCTCTATATAATATAAATAAATATATTTAATAGAAAAGATTGGTGGATTTTTCTCTTATGATGTTTTTCACGCTAACTACTTGATAAATTCTTGTAACGATTTTATCCTATTTTTAAATTTTATATATATATATATATACTAGCAGTATCGCCCGGCGTTGCTCAGGTTTGTAAGGGAAATAACTATAAAGCATTTTTAGAGAGTTATAGCCAAAAAATAGCAAAAAAATGGAAAAAAAATGATGGTAAATTTTTTTTTTGAGAGTAATAAAAGGTTGAGTTGCGTCCCCTAGACAGTCTGTGGTTTGTTTTTTTTTATTCTCGACCCCATGTTGAATTTATCGATTTTTTTCAGAACTGGGGGAACTTTTCAAAATTTTCGCTGCGTTAGTTTTGAATATGACATTGGGCTATGTGTGTGTCAAGTTTCATCAGAATCGGTTGAAAGCCGTGGTCAGGGTGAGGGTACGAGAAAACAGACACACAGAAACACGCACAGACAAACTGCCGTTTATATAGATATATATATATATATATTATATATATATATATATATATATATATATACATTGGTTGTTCATCCGCCTGGAATTCTAGGTTTTATAACCATGGGTCATCATTTAGAATCAAACATAAGGCTAATAGCACTTCCTTATCGCGTAGGATATGGGAACTTAAAGACGAAAATATCAACTTTAACCTTTGATGGTCCATACTTGGATCGGCAGCGATTTATAAAAATAATAGAACTGGTTGACAGTTATGTTCCTTAGAACTCTTGGAAATCATTAGATTCCCTGATAAGGACAAGCTAGTTAATAAAATATCAGATTTCAAACGAACTTGTATGCATAAATTGACTGAAACCTTTAAATACTATGAGCTTTAAGTCTCCATTATCAATTTTTTATCCCTTCATGATCTCTCGTTGGAAATTCCATCATCTGCTCCCTCCTGCCACTATTCAGGCATTTAATTAACAACTCCTGGGCTTACCTCCAACTACTTATTCGGTTTACTTTCGCCTAGCTAGATTCTAACCCCATATAGTACACACTTATTAAACAATCCGAGAACTTTACACTTATTTATAGAGAACATATCTAAATAATTTAGTCACTGACTCTAAAATTTAGAATATCACTACCATACACGTAGGTCCTATTAGCCAACACTAATAACTTCAATAATGCTTATAACAATATTAACTTCATATAACACTTCCTAAACAATTAAAATAGGAGTATAATTTACACAAGTGGATAGACTTGAATTTCCCCAATCACTATATTTTCCCAATCATATTATTAATATTATATTATTATATTATTACTATTATTATAATTTTTCTTTATATTCTATGTTTAACTTCCATCTTAAGTTTCATTTCATTTTAATTTATTCTTTACATTTTCAATTTGCTTTTTACCTCTTTGTAACCTATTATTATTTACCTTTTTATGTATCCTGTCAGATATATTTTGTGCATTTCCAAATATATTTGATAGATTTTGAAATTTTTGATATCTTACAACATCTTTCTAACACCACCGGTTTATTCTGTCAGTATTTTTACTATTTCTAATGCTCTTTCACTATTATTTTTTTTAAATGATTCTGTAAAACTCTATTTTTTAAAAATGATTCTTGCAAAACTCTATTCCTATAGGACCTTATATCTCTATATAAATTATTTCAATTGCTAGTTTGTTAGTTTGTTACAATTGTATTGTTAGTTTGCTACTCCTTTTATCACTTATATTTATTTCTTTTCTTTTTAAATCATTTCATTTATTGATCATCCCTTATTTCAACTTGTTACTTAATACCAGGTCTATTGGATTTGTCACAGACAGATCTAAAATTACTTTTTTAAAACTTTTAAATATATGGAACTCAATCTATTGAGGATAGTATATTCCATATAACGGTTACGTATTCGAAAACAAGATATACACTTGTAAGATGTACTGTATGTGTGTATACATGGATGGACGTGCGTGAACTTATGGGAAACTCAGAGTAACAGGTTTTGTTGAATTTTCTGCTGCTTTAAATAAAGCATATTACTGTACCACTGGTATTTGAGTACTCTTTTTTCCACCTTGTTTCACATTTATGTGTTTACTCCGGTATATATATATATATATATATATATATATATATGCACGTGTGGTTAAGTATATGTGGATATGGTAGTGTAGGTATACGTTTACTAGGGCGTAACTGTAGTTATGTGTGGAGATGTACGTGTAGATTCATGTATTTAAAGCTGTGCATAATGGGGCGTACTTATATACGCTCGAGCATGTTAGCGTATATATCTGTATGAGCGCGTGTGTATACACACATTACATATACTATGACTTCTAAGTAAGACCCATGCAATAGATGAATTTATAAAGCTAGTAATTTTTCGTGGTGAGTTTGGGTAAACTGACCATTCATCAAATTACAAACTTAATCTATAATTCAACGATGGTCAAACTAAGAAATTATTTATGACCGCTACCATCTCATCAAAGCCACCATCCTGTTCTCAGCTCTATAGTATTTTATCTCTTTATCTCTTATTCTACTTTGTTTTTATTTCTTTTGTTACTTTATTACAGTTTTGCTAAATCTCATTTATATGTGTATCTATCTTTATTATCCTTATTTTTACTTTTTTATCCTTATTTTTACTTTTATTACTCTTATTTTTGCTTCTTTTACAATTATTTCTTACTTTATTTTTTATCTTTATTTTTTCCTTCTATCATATACACTGTAATTAAATATAAAATCAATCCAATCTATTTAACATTCACTCTATGCTGAATGGTGGTACAGTATGGGCAGACTTTTTAAATGTAAGGAACCTTTATACAAATATACCTTTTCAAAGATATCATAAACCTATTATAATGGGTAATACTACGTGTACATTTTATTTTATTTTGTGATGTAATCTTTGGACTAACAATATTTGCGGCTGAAGAGAGCTTTAAGCCAACTTTTATATCAATAATATACTTATTCTGATGCAATAACAGATAGTTTATATAGCTGGAAACGTGTACCGTGATGTCGTTTGTGTTCTGTTTTTAAATTATGTTTGATATATATATATATATATATATATATATATATATATATATATATATATATATATATTTCGATCATGTGACCTACCAATAGTACCAAATATAAGTACGCGTGCGCAGAAAGCAGTGTGACAATAATAAAGATATGTTATGGCGAAAGTGCAGATAATTTTTTACTTTCCATCTCACGTAAGTATTTATGTCCGTATATATGTATGCATAGACAACTAACACTCATATACACAAAAAAACACGCTTAATTTACACAGGCTAGAAAAAACATTCATCGCATCAACCCTGCGTAGAAAAAGCTCATGTTTACAAATTTTGTCACTTAGTTTGCTGGTGATACGTCCACTCGGGTGAGATCAGTGTTTAATGGGACACGCGCATACATACAAACGCGCATACATACACTTAAGCATGCATACATACATACATACATACATACATACATACATACATACATACATACATACATACATACATACATACATACATACATACATACATATGTAATATATCACGTTTCGTATTTGTATTTGGTTTGCAAGATTCTTTATGTGAATTCGTGTGTTGAAGCATATTTCATTGTGTCTGGGGAGAGTCATTCTGTTTTAATACCTTATTAATTAAAACACTTACCGGTTCGATTTCAACTCATTTATTTATTTTTCGAACATTTCCGTAGCTTTTTGCAGGCTATCCCTTATCAGAGCTGTGTTCTGTTTGCCTGTGAGCATGTGTGTGTGTCAGTGTGCATGTATATGTATGTATGTATGTATGCATGTATACATGTATATATGTATATATATATAGGTGCCTGTGTGTATGTATGTATATATATATTCATACGTGTATGTGTATATATATATATACATATATATATATATATGTGTGTGTGTGCATGTGTGTGTACGTTTGAATGCATGTATTCTGCATATTCATGTTTTTATATGTTCATGTTTGCGTGTTGGTTTGTGTAGGGGAATGTGAATGTTTGTGTGTATATACGTGTGTGCGCCTTTGTCTCCTTCTTTGAGCATGTTTCAGTATGTGTATGTGTGTTAGTTTGTGCGACTATGTACGTGCGATTATGTAAGGATGTTTCATTTATGAGTATGTGCTCCTATTTTTGTCTGAGAGTTGGGTCTTTCGGTTTCTTGGATAAAATGCGAACGTGAAGTCGACCTAGTGTGACTCCATATTAATAGAGTATGAAGGACTATTTTTGTCGTCACATTGACTCAAGTGGTCATTTAGTCTCCCCACAATGCTTCTAGATGTCACTATGCACCTTACGCTGTAGAATATATTTCTAGTTCTACAGTTAATGTCAGGGTTAATCGAACATATTATACAGTTCTCATTGGTGTATATAGTATTCTCATAGGAGTAAATCCTACATAATTTGTGATCTGATGGACCTCCTGGGCTTTTCTATGGTCTTAACGTTGGGTTTCACCTCCTTCAGAGCTTTCCTATATCTTCGGGCTTGTTCTCCATGGGTTGTGACCTCTGTAAAGAGCACTCCTTGATATTTGTATACAATGTGTTTACCCTGTTTGCTTGTCACAAACTCTAAGTATCATATTCCAGTCTTTACTTCTCTATATATGGAAGGTACCACTGATTTCATTACATATAATGCTATCTGACTTCCTACTCGCTCCCTTATATACTTAAACTCTATCTTTCCTGTCATATCCAGAGAGCTGCATGCGGGTCATGAAGTTCTGAACATGTTTCTTTGTTTCATAGAGTTCGCATAGTGGTTACACGTTGTTCCTTATCCAAACTAAGTCTGTTATCAGTATGTTGACATTTATCTTCTGTAACAAAGCCGAGTTCTCGTGAACAACATATTTAGAAGCTGAGTTTCATATAATAGGAGTGGAGGAGCTGCACTCTATTGTTCAGAGTCTCTAACCAAAGTTCAGTATCAAGGGCAAGGAGTCTATTTTTAGGGTGCCTAGGGAGGTAATTTATAGTTACCTTGATACTTTGATTGATGGCATTATGTTCATCTCGGTTTCCACACTACAGTTACTAGAGTTTGTTCTAACTGGAATATAAATGTCATCTACATACCTACCGTAAAGCAATAAAGTTGTGGATTATTCAGCTAAGTATTATTTAAGTTTTCTATCCCACCAGGTCATGAAGAGACCAGCCTCATCTCCATCCATACCTTTACCAATGGCTGCAACTTGAACTTGCATGTATAGCTTCCTGTTAAAATCTGATATCTGGTTCTTGAAGGTGGTTCTTATACTAGCCCCTATTGCATGTGGAAGGATTCTTTTCACCTGAGTGTTGTTGTCAGGGTCCTGGGTGGGTATAGGACAGCCACTCCAGCGCTCTGCGGTGTTTTTCTTCACTGCTGAGGTGATGGTAGGTGGTCTTCCCCTATGTGACCTGGAAGGGCAGAATATACTAAGGTCATGATTGTCTAGGTAGTTACAATCATAGCTTAGTTTAAGAAGGAGGCCGAGTTCCTTCGTGCTGACTCCGCGGAACTCTACCTCATTCTCAATGCATTTTTCCTCAGCAACATATATGTCCATAGATGAATAGAATGAAACTACATCCATATTACTCACTATACAACCCTGTAAGGTTATTGGAGTGGTTCTAACTACTGATTCCACTGAGTAGATACTCCTAGCTCACAGGCATCCGGGAAGATTTCAATGAGTGGTCATAACACCTGTGAGAGAAAGTAGGATAGCCTGTAATAGCTGGAGATATTCGCTCCAGGAGTGTACCCTTTCGGCCATTACCCAATATTTGTAACCTTAAATGAGGAAAACCAAACGCTGCAGCTTGCGTATTACTGTATGGGCATTTGCAATGTTATCTCTTTGTTCAGACTCGTACCTTATAGAATGTGCTTTAACATATCACATTGTAGATACTGACATGATTTTCTAGACATCAATATCGATAAGTAATCTGTGACTAATTGTTTATCAGGTTCCAACACCGACCCTTTTAACAATACCAATTACTTCAGGGGAATGTAAAAGCATTTGGCTCAAAACATGACTTACTGCTTTCCCATTCAAATTATTTTCTTGTTCACGATCAGGCTATGCACCATCTCCTTCAATTTCTGCAAGTTCGAAAAACCTGAAAATATGATAGGACTGTTCTATTATTAAAAACAAAATCTAGTCAGTAGAACATATTTCATAGAGAGGAAGAAAATCTGATTATTACAAATAGCGTGGTGCACCAAGGAAAATATCAATATCACGTTCAAATTCGGTACATGGCCACCATGTCCGGGATAGGGGTTAAATCGGTTATATCGATCCCAGTGTTCAAATAGTACTTATTTTATCGACCCCGAAAGCATGACAGGCAAAGTTGACTTCTGTGGCATTCGAACTCAGAAACTTAAAACCAGAAGTAATATCGCTAAGCATTTCTTCTGGTGCGGTAACAATTCTGTCAGCCCACCGCCTTAAGGAGAATATTAATATTATGTTGTAATTTAATTCTGCCGAGGCCGACTTTGCCTTTCATTCTTAGAGATTGATAAAATAAATACCAGTTGATCACTGGGGTTAGTGTGATCAACTTATCCCCTCCTTCGAACTTGCTCACCCTGTGCCAAAATTGAAACCAATATAATTTTTTTAATTCCAATAATGACAGCAGGCAACTCAGAAAATATTTTTATTTTACTGGAATATAGATTTTGTCGTCCTTAAAGAAGTTTCAACTGAATTGCCAACAAAGATTAGCGTTTTAATATAAGAACATCAAGTAAGAATTTGAATAAAATTATGTTTACCATTTAGCTAATGTCTCATCATTAGATTAATATGTGTAATTTAGATATTTGATGACTTGCATTAATATGTACATCTTTGCTGAACTTATAAAAATAAATGTGTCCATTAATTCATATTATACATAATATATGTAATACTAATCAATAGCACGCATTAACAACAAATGTCTTGACATTTTTTAGGAATCATTAAAGACTATATCCATGATTAAGAATTTGAATCAACTTTAGCGTGTTTGTACAAATGGAATTTATATATTAATACCAAATTAGCAAATAAGTAGGATTAGGTGCTACAAAAATGAAATATCTTAGAATGGATAGCATATTCGATTATCATTAACTGTTAGGTAACTTTGTAACATTGAAAATATTGTAAATCATCTAAAACATAAAAAAAAACCATTAATTCTCGTGTCACGTTTACTCTAAACTAGGCGCAACTTGGTCATTGCAAATCAGATATAAAAGTAATTGACGTTTAAAAGCTGTTGCACATTAATAAAACTGTTAAAAAAAAGACAAAATATATTATTAACGTTGTTTCTCTCCAGTCCTCTTGTATCTCCTTTAATCTGTCGCTGCAATAAAAGAGATTGAATAACGTTAGTCTTAAAAATATAAAATACTTTAAAAGATTAATACTTGCGCATATTTCTTCAAAGAATATCAAATAATTTTAGATGTTATGTGCCCATATCATATTTTAATACTTACATTTAAAGCGCATCTATCAAGAGCTATTTTTCTACACTCGTCATTTGCCGTCATATTATCTTAGTTATAGCCATGAAGCAGTCTTAGATAAAAAGCAGACGCGGCCGAATAGTAATTTTAAAACCTGAAACCGATCGTTTACGTTTAATGGGAAACTATTTTCATATCAAGTTAGCAATATTGTAACTTCCAGAAACATTTTGCTTCGAATATAGCCTAAAAGTAAAGTATATATTTCTAACTATTTTACAAATCATTTTTAGTTCATTGGGAGTTGACTGAAGGCATTAATTTTGGATAAGCTCTCCCAAAATATTCGTAATGAAAAATGTTATTATAAATAATAAAAACTGAAATGTTCGTGTCACCATAAACAAAATATCTCGTTGTTTTCGTTAATAGACAAATACTTTCTATCTCGAAATTGCATTTACTTATACACTATGTGTCAGTTTCTATTTAGGTTGCACAGTGGAGTTTGAAAGAAATTAGGTTACTATTGCTACCAGTTTGAAGTAATAGAATATGTTCGATTGTTGGAAATTTAATCGAAATGATAATCTGTATATGGTCAGAATATTTTTCCATATATAACAGAGAAGAAAATTGATTTGGGTTTTTCCTGATACTTGTACGCATTACAGTATGAAATCGCCGAGCCTATACTCATGTAGGTTCCTGACTGAGAATATACTGTATGTAGTTTAGTTTACCTCAAACGCATATCAATGCAATGGAAGAAATATAGAAATAAAACTACTTGATAGATTTGTAGGTAGTGTTTAATGTTCAGCATGGTAATCATGCAGATTGAAAAAAAACTGCCATAGTGTAGTGACGGCGCAAAGTTATCGTGAAATCCGTTCACGATGTGCATTAAAATATATTACATCCAGAAAATAATTACCCCCAGCCCAGAGAGGTGTGGTATCATAATGTTAAACCGTAACCACAATTCTACTCACAACCGAAAGCAATTGATTAACATTGCGTGCATACACAAAACCATATTTATATAGAATCACTGAATAGATATACACTTAACCGGCTTATTGTTGTCTATCGAATTCTCTTTTCACTACTTTCCCTTTCATTAATGCCACTTCGATGACTGTACATTCGATCTTTGATGCGTAGCTGCGATTGCAGATGAGATGTGTATATGTTTTGTGTGTTTATGTGTGTGTGTGTGTGTGCGTGTGCGTGTGAGCGCGCGTGTGTGTGTGCGCCTGTATATGTGCAATTGTATGTTTGTATTTGTGCATCTGTTTATCAAGACCAAGCGCCTACTTGGCGCGTCAGCCTTGTTTTTCACATCTCCAGTTAATGTACAGATTGTTTCCACTCCACAATTTCAATTCTTCTTCAGAACTGTATCACCAACTCACAGGAAGAACGGTTATCCACGTATTCCATTCTTTAACGTTGTATATGCTCTTATAATTAATCATCACCAGATTTTGTACACCTTTGGCTTTCGAGTCAGTTACTGACTCTGGTGTAGCTAGATTACAAATGTTTATTAGGAGACAGAAGTAATACATGTATGCTGTATGTGTAAGCGATTTAGGTTGTTGTTCGTATGGGTAGATCCAATGGTGAGCTTTAGAACGCCTAATCTTATCTCAACAGATAAAGAGACCTTATGGAATTTTCTAGACACAACGACGTGTGAACGCCTACAGGTAATAATGCATTGGCTCAATATGACCCTTATGAAAGGGTTGGAGCACTAACCGCCCGGAAAATGCGTTCTTGAAACTATTATACAGTTTGACATGTTTTTTTAAAGACTTTGGTTCTGAAGTTAGCGAAAGATACAAGGGCATTTGTAAGACAGTTAAGGATATTTTCATATCACAGGCAATCTTTGAAAATGGTGTCGCCTTGATCTCTGGAATGGCGTCGTGTGTGTCAAATAGATGTTGAACAGGAAGACTGAAGAGGGCTGTGCAAGTGCAATTGACTCAGGACGTTAAATAATTGGTTTATTTTTATATAAGTAGGAAGAATCGTTAGAACGCCGGGTTAAATGCGTAGCAGCATTTCCCCCGATTTACGTGTTGTGTTAAAATTCCACCAAGGTCAACTTTGCTTTTCATCATTAAGGGGTCAATAAAATTTAAAAAAAAAACAGTTGGGCACTGGGGTCAATGTAATCGGCTTAATCTTTCCCAAAACTTGCTGGCCTTGTGCAAGAATTTGAAGCCATTGTTGTAATATAAGCTGAAATGGTTGTTGAGATAATGGTTTGTAAGGTGTCACTGTGTGTGCTATCAAACCTCAGTGAGGCAGATGAGGAAAAATATTGGTTTCAGGGGTGGGGGTATGTTTCAGGGGAGGAGTTATATCGATTATATCGAGCCCCAGTGCTCAACGGCTATTTATTTTATCGATCCTGAAAGGATGAAAGGTAAAGTCGACTCCGGCGGAAGGTAAACTCCGAACAGAAAGACAGACGAAGTGCCGCTAATCATTTTAACCGGCGTACTAACGATTCTGCCACCCCGCCGCTTTTTAGGTGACGAAAAATATTTAGCAATGTCGAAGCCTATATAGTTTACATGTTTACCTTATTGATATCTACAAAGTGAAATAAACATTTTCTCATGTTGATTTCCTTTTATTTTGGTTACGTCCCTCGTGATATATATGCATATTTACCTTTCTGTCTCCCTGTATATGTGAACGTGCAAAACTTATATACATCGTAGTATTTCAGTTCATCGCTAACGTTTTCATACAATTGTTACTTACCTCTGGCTTTTGGTGACTCGGTTTATTGGCAGTGTCGTCAAGTAGTGTATTTTGTGGTATTTGGTCCCTTTTTCAGCGTCCTGAATACAAAACACGTCTAGATCGATTTTACTTCGCATCACTTCGAGGCTAGTAACAGAATATATCAGTGAAGTAACTCTAACGCATGCAGTAATCCCAGCACAGCTTCCGACCAATATTGCAAAAAATGATTAAGCGTGCTGAATTGAGAAACGAGATACAGGAAAATATTTTGCTGCATTTCTTTCTGTTCATTACGTTATGAGTTAAAATTCTGCCGAGGTCAACATTGATTAAGATCATTATAGATACAGATGGCCATAGACGGCACACAAAGAAACGGCAAAAACGAGCTCCCTCTCAACCTGTCTCTCTTTATCTCTCTCAGTCACTCAGCCTCACCCTACCTGGTTGCCTTTCATATTGTTAGAGAAACAGAGAAAGAGTATGCAGGCATATATGTATGTATGTATGTATGTATGCATGTATGTATGTATGTATGTATGTATGCATGCACGTATGTATGTAGGTATGTATGTATAGATAGATAGATAGATAGATAGATAGATAGATAGATAGATAGATAGATAGATAGATAGATAGATAAATAGATAGATAGATAGACAGATAGCCAAACAGACAGACAGATATAGATAGATATAGATAGATAGATAGATAGATAGATAGATAGATAGATAGATAGATAGATAGATAGATAGATAGATAGATAGATAGATAGATAGATAGATAGATAGATAGATATGGAGAAGTAGGTTGCAACCAAAAAGTATTAATAAAGAGACGTATAGAGTGCAATATATTCGGCTGAAAACATAGATAACTTGCTACTCGTTTTTCCAAGCGACAAAATACCAAATATATGTAAGTATATATCTGCTTGTGCGTGTACGAGTATGAGCGTGTGCCTAAGTTTCTACAGGCCAGTGTATTTTATACAGGCAGTGCCATATTCAGTTGACAACTCCTACACAACATTTGTATTTTTGCGTCCCTAACTATTGAAACCTTACTACTCTCAAATCAGTGTGCAATACTATAAATCACTTTACGAATACACCAAGCCCCACTATGCAGATAGGTGCTGACTGCAGTAAACATAATTATTGCAAACCTTCGCAAAACTAATAATTGTGAAAACCAAAAATAAGTTTATATTATCAGAAGGCAACAATAGTTTTGCATTGCACATATTTATTTAACTGGAGGAACTATCAGATGAATTTTAATCAAATTTTATTTTTATGAAATCAAATAAAATGTCTTTATAAAAGTTTGTAGAATATTTCAGTATAGAATTCCTTACTAATTTGTACATACGATGATTTTGGATGTACTTGTGCATGTGTGTGCTTATTAGAGTTAGTAAAATAATCTTTGTTGAAATCTTGAACAGATATTACAAAGGAATTTCATTCGCTTTCAAATATTCTGAATATTTGATTAAAATTAGCCAAATATATCCTACATTGTTAGAAATATGAATGAAGATTGCAAAGCCAATATATAGCATTTTATGTGTGTGTGTGTGTGTGCGTCATGTGTCTGTGTTTGTGCGTGTGTGCGTGCGCGCGCGTGTGCGAGTGAGTATATATGTATGTATTTGTATATATATATATATACATATATATGCTATGGTGTTTGATAAGCAGCGTCGATTTTTACAATTCAATAAATAATAATGATAGTATATTTAAGCTTATAACTTAGAGGCGATCACTGTGCAGTTACACAAGAAAATAGTCTAATAATGTGGCATGTTAGCCCTCGACGAAAAAAAATGTACAAACTACCGTTGACTACCATTGTCCTACTACAGATTTATTTCGGCTTAACGTCGAAAGGCTCGGCAAACATCTACACTCCCACCTACTTCCTGCTTCTTTTAAACTATTACTTAATTAGCATATTAACTTAATAGTAACAATGGTCCAGGAAATAACAAAAACATCATGGGAGCATTACTTTCTTTAATTTCGTATTATTCCCACCCTTTTTCCCTCACACCGCACTACTATACCTCCCCACATCGAAATTTAAGTTAATTTAAACTAGTACGTTAATATTAAATAATAATAGTAGTAATAATACTTACGATTTAAATTTAGGGTTAGACATTATTAATTAAGCATTTCAGTCTGTTTACATTCTATTTTTCTTTCCTCCTGAGCGTTTAGAGGTCCCGTTTCGGCCCTTAATATCTCCATGAATTCATGGGTACGTAAGAGACATGACCTATTTCCAATTCTATACGATTTCGTGTTACTTATTATAACCCATTTTAATTCATAATTGATTTCTTTCGACTTTAACCTCCAAATGTATTTACTTAATCCTGTCGAATTCATTAGTTTCTTATTTTTAAATGAATTCATATGCGGTGCTATTCGTTGTTTACTTTTATTCGATGTTGACCCATTATACGTACTATCTGGATAATTTTCAATATCCGTATTATTTTTTCCGCTTTTTTCATTTCCATCTACTTTTACAGAAACCACACATTTATATACTACATCCATTACTTTACATCTTCCATTACATTTCCAGTGATTTTTATCCCAACAATTACAACTATTACGGTCTCCAACGCTCCTATTCAGATGCTTATTTAAATTATCATAGTAATATTTATTCAGCCTATACTTATCTATTGATGAAATAATGTTCCCTACATTGTTAGGAATTGGATACCCCAACTCCTATATTATTTTTATAGAATATTTCCATATATTTTTTTTCCATAATAAATGATACTATTGTATTAGTGATATCTTTAATAATATTACTTTTAACTTACCATATCGGACTATCAACCATATTATTATATTATTATTTTTATTAATGTTTATATCATTAATTCCCGTATCTTTATTTACGCAAGTCTTGTTACTATCTTCTATATTATTTTAAGTATTGTCACGATTATGATTTTCGTTTAATTTTAAAACCTTCCCTATTAAACCAGACCTATCCTTATACTTTATACCATTTATATTTTCCTGTTTTTTATGTGTTTTATCATCTTGAATTCCTTAAAATTACAGTATGTCACCCTATTATGACTATTATACGTATTTTTCTTTTTCTGTTTATTATTATATATATATTTCTATTCTCGTTTACATTTACCTTTATGTTACTCCCTTCACTAAATGAGCAACGTTCATTATACTCAATTGGTCGACAGGTGTGTGAACGGTCCTCGAAGTTAAAATTAAATTTGAAAAACACGCTCATGTATTACTCGTCAGCCCAATATATTCTATACGATTGTGTGCATGTGAGTGTGTGTGTATGCGCGCGCAAGGTTGTGTTTTTGTGTGTGTGAGTGTGTGCGTGTCTGTGTGTCTGTATATTTGTGTGTGCGCGTATGTGAATGTGCGTGCAACCGTGTGTGTGTGACATTATACGAGTGCATATCTAACCAGAACTCAATGGTTTGATATATATTACCCTGCATTATTGCTGGCAGCTGAAGAAAATAGTTCCCTTAAATAGTCGCAAGCTGAAGGTTGCAACAACATTCACTAGCTCACGTTCTTGGAATGAAAGACAGAGTCTAAAAAAGGTGTTTAGTAATGTGGTTGGGTGTGGTGGGAACAGTATGAGTGAGAGGGGAGGTGTATTAATCGCAAGTACTTCGGTGGAGGGGGAACACAGTAGCCTGCAGTAAGAAAATAATACCAGTGGAAAAGACATTGTGTCTGTTGACGAGAAATTGATGTTGGTTGACGTTAGACTTAATGCTAATACTTACGATCTAGATTTTGGACTTTGTATACGGTGCATGTGTGCGTAGCAGTATTTCCGCTTATATGTAATAGCAGATATTCATTATCGACTTTCTAGGATATTAATAACTTGGGGAATACGAAATATTTTCTTACTCTGAAAAATGCTACATTTATACAGTTTTTCTTATTTTGAGAAGCAATTGCCAGGAAAAATACTCAGCAATTATCAGAAAAATACTCAAAAATTACCAGGAAAATACAAGCAATTAGCAGACCAAATGAAACCAAGAATTGTTAGAAAGGGGAGGGCCCTAGTTGCTAAATGTGCATATTTAGGCGGAAATATATCGTGTGACATCTGTTGTGATTATAATGCTAAGGTTGACAATATTGACAGGTCAGATAACGATTTGGAGATAACTGTTCACGTACTGTACAAATATCTATGCTTGGAGCGCAATGTTTCGCTTGTATGTGCTACGATGGTGTGATCCGACACGAACATTCAATTAGATAAATGAGAAATAGTAGATACAGTAGAATATGTATGTTACTGCTACGAAGTGCAATGACTCTAACCAAACTTCCCGAAAGCGTGGGTCTATTTCTGAACAAAATTGTATTGTAGTGATCTATTAAATTTGATGTTATAGAAAACTGAATAATTATCATTCAGGAACGCGATTTCTATAACCATAGATTTGTTGATTGAGATCTATACTTAAATGTTTTGACTGGATTAGACAGATTGCCTTACTAGGAGTTGGATACAATACTGTGTGTTTACGAGAAGGGGAATATTGAGGCGATCTAGAGTGATGGATTTGAAGCCAGATGAATGCAAAGCGGATATCAAGTAGGGAGGTTTCCGCCACAGGAATACGGTTTGCAAAACCAACAGGTTTACAAAGAGGATAAACAGAGAATTTCTGTAAATGTGGTAGAAGTTCTTTAGCTTTGATAGACAGATGAACTTGTGAACTGAACTGAACGAAGTACATATGTATAGTTATATTTCAGTTGATTGTTTTCAGCAACTGGAGTGCTAAGTAAATTAGCATAGTGTGTAGATATAGGAATTTCCCCAGCTATTGTCAATTAGCTAGGAAAATGCCTTAAACCAATTAGTTTTACTCCAGAAGCAATTGAGTTGAAATTAGCTTTCTTATGTAATTAACATTATTTTTCCATTTGCATGCTCGCTTATTCAGACATCATGATACTGTGCAAGACTGAAGTATAGTTGAAAATGGGGAAATTCAAATCTACAGCCCAACAAAATATCTCTCATACAACTACAATAAAATGAGAATGTAACTATCAATTATTGATAGTAAAAATTGTTTCTAAATGTAACTTCCGAGAAACTAAAACAGGCACACAAAGTTTTCGCAAGCGCTAAGCAAGAACTGCTCGTTTAAGGAACTGAATATCTTAGATATGCCATTTGTACATCAGTAATTTAAAAGTATGTAAGCATTGATAGTAGAACAGCGTGAACATGTTTTAACATAAGACATGCATCCACAGCAGGCATTTAAAAATTATAGTAAACATCCCTAGATACTATCGTGCATTTTAGTTACCGAAGTTGAGAAAACTATTTTTCACATTATGTACATAATATTTCTTCCAACAAATGTAACTTCATAGATGATTAAAATCTTTGAAAATATACTCCGATATCAATTACATATGAAAACATATTTTTTCTCGTTATTTATCAACGTTCATATTGACCTACATGGTTTAAAATAATGTATTTTCCTCCGATTAGGCAGCCTCTATAGACTTTACTCTGGAGGTGACCCCTAAACTATGATCACCAACAACCCGCCTCCCACTAAATAGTAAACAGGAATCCAAAGATTAGCCGCAAAGGGTGATAAAATATACACGGACGACTGTGCAAAATAGTAAATTTCCACCGTAATTGATTTTGCATTTTAATTTTATTGATTATGAATTAGATAAATGTAGAATAGCCGCGTCCAGCACTTTTTCCAGTGACTTTGTAAGAGACGAATTGTAGAGAGGTTGTCATCCTGAGAAAGGGTACCAGACCCAAATATTTCCAACAGATTAGAGTGCTAAAATTACCCATGAATACATAGAGTTAGTAACAAGAGTGGCCGTGTAGGTTTGCCACTCATAAGTAGGAACAAATTCCCAACACCTAATGTTTTTCACAACGCGTTTTATAGATTCCTGGCTGTAGGACTACAAACATCTTCAAGATACTGTGGTGTAGATGGATTCTTACTTGACATAGTTGCGAAATGAATTCTTAAGCACATATCATGCATAGAACTAATGTTTAAATTTTAATTTAAAATAACGTCATATTATCTTCAATTTAACAAAAGAGTTCGATTATTATTGTTAATTCCTTTTTAGTCAAGTGTGTAACCTATTGCAAACATACTGTGCTACAAGCCATTTTTAGAAGATAGCTTTCTCTATATATAAAACACAGGACGTGTGTCTGTCTGTGTTTTTGTCATGTCATTAAAACTCGAGATCCACCCAACCGATTTTAATGAAATTTTACACATGCATTACATAGAGTCCATGGAGTGCCACGAGTCAAAAGAAATTTCAATGTCTTTCCTAATGCAGGCCCAGGAACAGATAAACTGCATGTTTATGAGCATTTTTGCAGCGTTAAGGCTGTAACTTGGAGAGTATCAAGTCGTTTTCCTCCAAATTTGCAACAAAGATTGTTCAGGCTCCTCGAATTGTTATTGACTGAAAAGAATTTCTGACACCACCTATACCTCCACCCGACCACCACAAAAATGCGGATTAATCAGAGTTGAATACACTACACTGAATTTTATCTTTGTTTTAAGCCATTTTCCGACGATAAAATATTGATATTACTTATGCATTATAAGCAGCGTATAATATTTCATGAAAACCTTTTTGTCCAGTTTGGCAGAGAAGATGAAAAGAATATTAAAATTTTTATAGGCGCCCTATTGATGCTGCATGTTACCATCCCGCGCACCACAGAGCCATGTGCGTGTGTGTGAGGTTGAGCAAAAGCACAACAAACCCATTCATCCATTCTCCAGAAATACCCTGTTGATGTTTCACGTTTCCAGTCCTGCGCAACGCAACATGGCTCAGCAGCATGTCTGCTTTCTATGTCATCCATGTCTGAACTATATAATGCAAATTGTTCATACAAAAAAACAAACTCACAGCCATTTGAGTTTGACCGCGTGACCACTTCCGGAAGTTATGCTCGACACCTGCAATTAGACCTCTCCTGTGTTCTCTCCCTCATTTAGTCGGACGAGTAACTACTGGGTGTCCCAGAATTAATGATGATTCGAGAGAAATCGGACGAATTTTTTAAAACTCACTTTTATTTATGTTTATCATGTTGAATGTGTTAAAAGTGTATAAATCTTAAACTTTGTTCATAATTTTATTTTCATTCTTGTTGGACCCATCTTATATGTCCATGATACCTTTTTTTTTAATTTGGCAGCAATCATTTTCTTTACCTCTATCCCTAAGACGAAGGAATCGTTCAGCTGAGCTTAAAGAACACGCACGTTCTGTTAGTTGTGTAGGAGCTAACTCCCGAAATGCCTCAAAATGTGTTTCACAACGCTGAGAGATTTGATGTATGCAGGGTTACAAACATGTTGAAATGTTCAATAAAAGTTTGATATAAGATTTATAAATTTGTTTTGGTTATAAACATAAAATTCTGTCAATTTCATTGAAACATATAGTTGATTCTGGACACCCTGTATGGTGCAGTGTTATTAGTTGTTGCATTGCTCGAGTAAATATTAAAATCAAATTTTTCTCGCCGGGAACATCCCATTTTTGTTAAGTATATTGTATCAAGGTGTATATTATCCAAAATGCATCTCACATTTATAGGCGTGGCTGTGTGGTTGAGAAGCTTGCTTTACAACCATGTAGCGTGGGTTCAGTTCTACATTGAGCCATTATTTTTCATTAGAGCTCCGTGCTGATCAAAGCCTTGTGTATTATATGATTGCCATTACTGCATTGATATATAAAATAACACATACAACTCACTTATTACCATAGAATAAACAAACAGAAGTTCGTGTATGAAATAATCTTTTTTCTACTTCAATTATTACATGTTTTTTTTTTTACTTCATATAAAATACCCACAGATAGGAGGAGTAATTACCAGATTAACGATGGGTTTTTGAGACCGTGTGATTTGAAGTTTCTGCGCACAAATCATATATTCTGCGCACTTATCTGGTCTCCATTTCGAATTATCTTACAGATGTTCACATTTATTTATAAAATACTTTTAAATATAATGAAACACTTTGCTCAATAAATAAAGTACATATTCTAACTTATCTACTATGTTTAGGACGAAAATGAAATAAACTCAGATAGAAATTCAATATTATACGGAAGTGAGACGAGACTAAAGTCATATCATGTCAGAAAAATATGCTTTCATGTTAATCTTCCATTCACCAGAGATCTTCTATCATATATCATCTGATTTGTAAGTAATTCATAAAACCTCATAATTTCCACTCACGCAGCTTGTTACTTTGAATTATTAAAAGTATTTTCTTTCTTCTTTTATATTTAAATATTGTCTCTAAAAGTACATTACACTACCATCAAGTGACTCCAGTATAACATACTTTATACTTGTCACGAAACACATCAAAGACAGCACATTCTTTTTTCTAGTTATAGCATTGGCCGTCTGTAGATCAAGCTGAGTATATTTTTCACCTCTCATCGTGTTATTTATTAATATTAGTAGTAGTAGTAGTAGTAGTAGTAGTAGTAGTAGTAGTAGTAGTAGTAGTAGTAGTAGTAGTAGTAGTAGTAGTAGTAGCAGCAGCAGCAGCAGCAGTAGTAGTGTTATTGCATTGTGGATAATGCTAATTCCACAGCCATTACCCCACACTGTGCTTCTTCATATTTGAAATTGCAATGCAATATGGTTAAAAAGGCCTTTGCCACCTGCGAAGTAAACTAACAGGTTTTATTATTGGAAATCTGATAGGCTTTTAAAACTCTAGTGTTACACTGTGTTCCTAGATCGGCAGAAACTGAATTTATAACTGCCCGATAAACACATCATATAAATATATAGTATATTTTGAAATATATAAGGTTTGGTGAAATTCTGGGTCCAGTCCAGAATAAGTGAAAATTGGTGTACTGGCATTTATTCAAAAGGCCCCAGAGGGAACATATTTCATTTGTCTTTAGTAGACTCACTAACTGAGAAAATTATTACTATTCACAGGTTCTCATTTGGAACGCATTTTCTATCAACAGAAAATAATGACACACAAAATATGATAATGGAATACATCACAGTATCTCATATATACACATAAATCTTTACTAGCTTCAAGATAAAAGTTAAATTTTTAATACATACATAAAGACATATATATATATACTTGTGTATGCGCGTGTGTGCGTGTGGCTGCGTGCCTGTGTGTGTGTGTGTGTGTGTGTGTACGTGTGTTTGTGTGAGTGTGCATATGTGCGCGTGTGCGTGCGTGCTTAACAATTCATATGCACAAAATTGCAATCATGAGCTCCTAATACACTATAGAGCACAGGTGCTGAAATCATTTAAAATTTAAATAACAATATTTTCAATTACTTAAGTCACTCGAATATAGTAATTGGGGTTATTACTCTGTTAAATATATTAAGAGAGCCAAGAAGGTTTTCTTGAAAGCAAGTAAAATATTTCTCAAGAAAAGAAACTAAGTAAAACTTATATATAATAATTCGTGGTAGATACAGAATTCCTTTTATAGAAATATCGGACATAACAAACACTGAGCAAGGTGGACCGACAACACAAACTCATAAAATTATCAGTACTTTAGACTGTCACGTTTGGAATATTTTCCTAGTAATTCAATGAGAATTGTACATCCTTATTTAATGTATACATACTAGATTATAGTTTTCATGATATCTAATCATGTTATACCGGAGTTTCTTGCTAGCTCACAATTTGTTTGAAGACACACATACTCATACACACACATATGCACATATACACAGACATGTGGACGGCTTCTAATTGCACTCAATAATGGAGATATTCATACCTATTTTGTTTTTCTACTTTTAAACAATTTCTCATTTATGCATTCAGAGCCCGTGTAGTTGAGGGAAGATATGGAAGGGCCAGCAAATATCTGAATTATACCTAAAAGCTAACTTGTTATCATATAACTGAGAATCAAACATTATTAAGAATTGCCATCTAATCAAGATTATAAACAGCAACATGAGACAATCGCACTGTAAAATGCATTTCTAATTCATAAATTTGATACTTCGGTAACTTTGTTCGATATACGAGGTTATGTCTTATTGGAAACATGGAGCCAAAACAAGAAACCATTCTCTTTTTAGCCGTTAGTCGACTGATCTACTCTGCTAGTTTTATTTGAGGGAAGAAATATATTGTTGAAATAAAAATTGTATAGTTAGAATCGCAAAAACATTTATGGTGTTCAATTGAAAACAACAAATGCTCTATAGTATATTAGGTGACGTATTATGATAGTAATAGATATATACTTGCCTCCAATTCCATTAGTAGAATATGTTTGCGTTTTGTCTGAAACTTATGCTTAAACTGTCTTATATTATTAAATTAAACCTATTTTACTTTCCTGTTTGAATGTGTATCCTAATAAAGTGACAACAAATGATATTGCGTTTCCAACTTGAAAGCAGAATATTTAAAATCTTCCAACTAATTGAGAATAAAAGAAGAGGTTTTCCCATGAGCTCTATGAAAGTTAATTTCAGTAGAAAAGTGCCCACGTAATAAAATGTAAATTTTAAGTACAGTGTGATACTTCTAACTACCATTTCGTTCATTATGGCAATTGGGAACATGTCAGTTACATCGCATCCAATTTACCCTTAAATTGTTAGGACAAGACCAGAATCATTGAATTTTACTTGATAAATTCTCAAACTTGGCATTATATTAACAGACTTGATTATCCGCCATAGAATAATCAAGCTGCTTGCCGGCACTGTATCAAGGTGAAAAACATATTTATAGCAATTAACTATCAGCTTTTCACATATTTCTGCCAAACAACTGGTCCTCATTTCAAGAGAGAATAAACACGCAACTAAAGTCAAATAAATCTCCTGATATTTACAGTTAATGATTCGCTGCAAATTGCATGAAAGCCTACGGTATTTGGACTAATAAGTTAAAATTGATCCAACAGCATTTCTAATTATATTAAGAATTCAAGCAAAAAGCTAATTAAACACTTTTCCTTTGCACCTGACACAGAGTATCAAAATAATTATATCATACCCATCTCTCGATTAGCATAATTACTTTAGAAACTGAAATCAACAAAGGCATGATAATTAATATCTGTCAGTGATATTGATCTCACTGTCAAAAGCCTTCAACATTTGTTTCTTTTAATTAAATTACGCTAAAAAAAAATGCTGATTGGAGTAAAGATGACCGTGAATGTGAAAACATTTCCATAACGTTCATTTTAATTTGTGATAAGGATAACGCATAGAACCATGTATAGAAATATGTTTCCGACTTTGCATGTGCAGGGTGTTGAGTTATCATGCGTTTGAGCATTTTAAACTCTAAATAATACTCTTTCCATGTTGTTTTATTATTTACAGACACAAAGCAATTAGTTATATTTTCCTGTGTCAATGAACAATATAATGATAATTGAAGCCAATAACAATTTAACCGTTATTATTAAGTCTGGCTTGGTTAAGCTTAAGCTTTACATTTCGAAAAGGCGTTTCAAAGTCTGGGATTAGCAGTTTTACAATAAGGTAACGCAAAATAATAGCAAACAATACAGGCGTGGCTATAAATATATACTGCATTATTGTGAACGCACGTATTTAAGATGATTGCTGCACTTAGTGCAATGCATATGTACGTAGTCATAATGATATATATATAAATGTAACGCTGTATAAAAGTTTATGAGAATGCATATTTATGATTATATTTGGACTGATTGATTGTAATTTATACTTTAAAATTATCCGCAATGGGTGGGCATGAAACATGTTGTGCAGTTTTTAACTAACCATATGTTATTATAACTCAATGTAACAGCGTTGAGTGTGTTTATTTTTTAAATCTAATATTTTTAGCCTGCAATTATTAATGCAGCTAAAGGTCTGCATGTTTATGTGTGTATGCATATGTGCATGTGTCTGTGTCTAGTTTGGCTACATTCTAGTGGTTGTAGAACAGACCGAGAATTTTGTCATTTTTACATTAGCTGATGAAAAATAGTTATTTTATTTTTGATGTCATTAGAAATATGAGCAATCAGATGAACTTGTCGCTAATAATCAGGAATAACTCTTACAAACATAATCATTGAATGGTTTTGTTGATTATTGTTAGCCAACCTGACCAGTTCCTTTTGGCTTGAATATACCTTCAGCAACATTTGACCTGTTAGACACCGATGTTTTCTTTCGACACCTAAAATGAACACAGAAAGATCTAGCTGACGGAGGTATCCTGATCATATAACTACAGTTGATAGAACAATGCTTCACTACTGTAGGAGCGATACATTGTCAGCGTCCTTATAAGATGGGAATTAGAGAAACTCACCCGTATTGTTATGAGCAAAAAAAAATTCTGTAGAGTTACACCAATCATTGGCTAAATGTTTCAAACTCCAACTTCAATGTTGTCTGAGATGATACCAATATGCCAACAAACGCGTAAAACATATTAACTAAAACATCGAAAAGGAGTTTTCTTGAAATCAAACCCAACAAACGGTTCACCAAGCGTTTCACAGAACAATAATAGAAAATGATAGAAAGGTTATTTCCAAACTGCGAGTTAATCTCTTCTAACATGGCTCTGTTCATTCTATCAATTTCCATCGTATGATTTCGCCTGTAATTTATGATGTACTCTCATAACAGCTTTGTTTCTAGAACTCGTTTACAATTCTTGTATTGTGTAAGGTATTAAAGTATTAGGTTAGAATGTCCCCCCCCCCCCCAATTACAGACGATGAACTATCATTTGCTATATAAACACATGCACTCTAAGACACACACACCAGAACGCACACACACCCTGACGCACACACAAGCATGCAAAACGAACGAACACACACACACACACACACACACAAGCACGCACACATGGGCACATATTTCACACACAGATATGCAAACGCACATACATAAACATATTTCTGATCTGCATCACGGGTTTCAGTAAATTGTATGACATATCAACCTATTTTTATTTTAAGGTTTTCTGTTTTTATGAATATTTAACAGCTTGATTCTCCTCTGTAAACGTATTCAATAATAAATAGGTTCTTTTAAAATATATTATTTAGTTAAGACCTTCGAGACTCCTATCAATATGCATAGAATTATCTGTTCTGTTCAAGTGTAATTATCACCATGACTAAATTAGCTACTTTAATTATGCTTGTGTTTGGGAGGTAATATTTGCACTTTCATCACTGAGCACTTGCTGCTTGTAATGCGCTCTCACTAAGTCACATTCATTCACAAAATCTCCACTACTATTCACCCAATCACAAAGAAATGCCTGTATGTTTCGTACATACACACACAGAGCCACACACACACATACTCTCATAAAAACAGACGACACACATACACATACGCACACACACATAAAACCTCACAAACACACTTACACATACGCACTTACACAGAGGTACAAAAACACACAACATACACACTCTCCAAAACACATACATGCACACAGATACAAACGCATGCATAGACACATGCACACATAGATATGTAATTATATGTGTGTATTGTGTTTGTATGTAACAATGTTTGTTTGTTACATAGACAAAATTTATTATTTTTATAGTGGATATTTATTTAACTTCGAAATTACCATCACGCCTCTGTTTGAAATATATATACACTTGCGTCAGAAATTAATTAGCACTTCTCAAATTTCTACATTAAATAGGTTAAATCAATTAACCTATGAGCTGTTCAAAACGTCTTACGCGATGAGAAAACTTAGTATGGTGTGATTTCGGTCCTTGCGAGGCGCTACCTATATCTATTAAACAAAGGAAGATTTGTCTGCATCCGCACTCCAAGTTGTTGCACTGCTATGTCAACATCATAAGGCTGTAGACTCTCAAACTGCTCTGCAAACAAAGTTACGTCATCGTTCTGCGCAACAGTGAACTCGCAACAAAGCAATAGTTCGAGATATGGCCACTAGGTGACAGCACATACCTTGAGTGAAGAGCAAATCAAGGGTGCTAATTAATTTCTGACGGTAGTGTATATATATATATATATATATATATATGTAGAGAGAGAGAGGGGAACAGACAGACAGACAGACAGACAGACAGACAGACAGACAGACAGATAGATAGATAGATAGATAGATAGATAGATAGATAGATAGATAGATAGATAGATAGATAGATAGATAGATAGATAGATACTCTTTATCTTGCATCAATCTCTGAACTATAACAAATGGAAAACCACCTACGCAACCGCCTTGAAGAGTTTTCTTGAACAAAACGACTCAAAAACATGCTTTTGAGTTTTCAACTTACTCCATGGAACTTATTGTGCTGAACTGTTAGGTAGCAGGGAACTAAACAAACTAACCCCAGTTGTCAAGTGGAGATGGAGGAACAGACACACAAACAAATACACACACACACACATTAATGACGCCAAGGAAATACCGGAAACTGATCGGTGAATATAAGGAATTCTCGATCGGTGTTTGGGCGATTACTGTCCCTCTCAGCATATATGTATAAAATTATGTGCTTTAACTACAGCATAAGATCATCTTGGTTCTTATTTCTAGCAATGTACGAGTTCTAACACCCTTACACCCTTAATCGCATTTGGTAACATTTATAGTTCTCCTTTCTGGAAACACATTGCGCATAGCTGTTTATATGTAAATAATAAGGTACTCTCTTCAGCTAATAAAATGTGCTTCAGCACACGAATTCAAATAAAGAATCTTGCAAACCAATTGCAAAAACGAAATGTATATATATATAAAGTTAATCCAAACAAGAAAGCACAAAAAAACACACAACAATGCGAGGACGTGGAACAAATATAGTATTATTGGACGCTCAGGAAAGAAGGAAAGAAGGAGGGTCCAACGATTCGTCGGAAACATAGGAGAAGGAAAGATCCAGAGAAGGAAGACACAGGGACAAAATCCACTCCTAAGGCTCGGTCTTCAAAATCCACTCCTAAGGCTCGGTCAGTCCTGAGCTATAGTGGAAGACAATTGCCAAATGTGCTGCACAGAGAAACAGAGCCTTCTTACCCTACGCACACGCTTGTAGCGAAGCCAATCTCTATATATCTATCTATCATTCTATCTATCTATCTATCTATCTATCTATCTATCTATCTATCTATCTATCTATCTATCTATCTATCTATATCTATCTATCAACGTTATATGTGTGTGCTTGTCTGTGTGTACGTATGTATGTGTGTACGTATGCATTTACGTATGTATGCATGTCTGCACGCATGCATGTATGTATGTATGTCAATATGTCGCTGCGTGTGCATACACACACACAGACGCATACACTCTCTCTCTCTCTCTCTCTCTCTCACACACACACGTACACCCCCACACACACACACACATATACATACAGAGAGGGAGAGAGAGAGAGAGAGAGAGAGAGAGAGAAAGAGAGAGAAAGCGATGGCTATCGGTGTGGCGTGTATTACTTTGTAAACTTTACCTAGGCGAATATCTCAGATTATTATTTTATTCCGATGAAACAGATATGATAATATGAGCATCTCTCTATCATACTACAAATATATATTTTTAGTGCATGAAGATGTATTTCGAAACATAAAAGACTGAATCTAGTAAAATATCGATAAATACCTACCCTGGATGATAAAATGTATTGAGTACTGAAATTGCATATATTTTCACTGATGGGTTTAAAATGGAATTGAATATTATATATAGATTCTCTATGTTACTCTTTTACTCTTGCTTTTCATTTAGTCATTGGACTGCGATTAAGTAAGGCTGTCTTCTCGATTCTAGGAAGCATTTATTGAAACTCTATTATTTATTTTCTCGCAATGTGCAAAAACACATATATAAGGAGAGAAATTCCTTCATATACATATACGAGGGAGTGCTGAAAAGTACCTGACTTTGGGTAAAAGAAAATACAGGAGGACTGGTTAATTATGATTTTATACAACATATTCTTCTCTCAGATTGACACACTTATTGTAGCGGTCTTTCAGTTTTTTTAAGCCTTGTAAGAGTTTGAAGCTTCAACCAGGCCTTTCATGATACCCTTAGAGCCGGGAACTTTTTTACTAAGCCCTCAAGATATTGTGGTCCATTTCCTTCATTCTCGAAGAACATTCACTTGTTCAATCATCTGCATAACGGCTTCTCATTTAATGTGCAAGTAACTGAGAATTCAACAGTCGTGTGTATCCATAACACAATTCTCGCATTTTATTGCATGTGACAAGGCGCTACCTGTATGATTTACACAGACGATTTCACTGACGGGATTAGTCTCAAAATTTCTTTTCACATTGTATGGGCAAACCTCAAACCGTAGAAAATATGATCAGTTCAAAACACCACGCTGTGAACTAGGATTCGGCTTCTTGTACTTGGAGAACTGTCTTCGTCTAACACCTTACTCATGCTTGACATGCAGACACATGTGTGTAGGTGTGTACGTATGTGTATACGTGTATGTTTGTTTGCATGGATTTATGTAGAAACAGTGTTTGTGTGCGCGTGGAGATGATATGAACAACTGCATAACTTCTATTTATGAATTTATTCATAAAGCATTAATCAGTACATGGCTGTAGGAGAAGACACTTGCTGAGAATGATACGCCGTGAGACAAATCCAGAAAGTGCTCAGTTCCTAACAGATTTCTTAAGAAGTCAACATGGCCTAATTCTTGTTAATGAAACACAAGCATGACACTGAAATCAGCATGGGATTATTCATGAGGCACTGCATTATTTTCATTTTTGCACAGCCCTATGTTAATTTCCTTTGAATACTCATTTTATCATAATATTTCAATGTTCTTTCAGTTTTTAAATGTAAACACACTTTTAGCGCCCCGTAATATTTCATCTGTGCTATAATAAATGCATGACATTGCTAATTCTGTAGATCTCAGGAAAATTTCGTTTTTCAACTTCTAAAGCATATGGTTGAATATTGTACAGCATGGCTGAATCCATAGGTGAAGGTTTCACGGAATATAATTGCAGAAATAACATTAAAGGTACAATTTGAAAACCTTACGGATTTAGGTACACAAATTTCCAAGTGTTTCATAGAGAATTGTATTATTTTAACAGATGATTATAACCCTATTCAATTACAGCGTAAGAAAAGGGGCAGGTGTGTTAAATGATTTATTGGTGACTGTTATGCACTCGATTAAAGCAATGGTACTCAACTGGGGTCCATATAAGATTTTGGGGGTTCTCCTAAAAATAGTAAATAGGGGCCACAATAATATTTGCACCCCCCCCCCCGCCGAACAAAATTTGCTTCAGATGTATGTATTGGCATGTATTGTAAGAAACAGCCATATGCTTAAAAATTAAACCTACGCAAGTTAATGTGTGAAAAACAAAGTAGGAACCTTAAAGGAATTTTCTACAAAACTAGTTTTTAAACAGCAAATGACTGTGAGGGTCCAGCAGAATAAAATAGTTATCAAAGGAGTGCATAGATAGAAAAAAATCGTTGAGAATCCCCAGTTTAAAGTATACGCACATACATAAACATTCATTAGCACGTATTCGTATTTTCTGATAAAACGAATGACCTATATGAAGTTACTAACAATCTTTATGACAAGTTGTTAAAACGCATAATTTCCACTAAATATAAGAAAACTAACGTAGCGAGATACTATGATATTAATGATGAGGCCAAATTCCTCGTTAAACCTACTAATATTGATGACAAATCAGGATGCTTAGCTAAAAGAGAGGCTTTTATTACTTTAAAAGACTATAATCCTAATTTCCATGATACTCCTACTTCTATATTGTTAAAACCCAACCAGATTTGAGCTAGTAGCTAAACAAATACTAAGAAGCATTAATAATGAAATTAGAGAAATTACTGGGTTTCAGTTATGCAACTATTAGTAGCACTCAGAGAAATCTATTTTCTTATTTAAATAAATAATATTTATCGCTCATCAGATGGGGTGTTTTTTATTGATCTTTGTATCACATAGAGTACAGTGTATATATATGTTCATACATACATGTACGTGTATGTTGTGCTAAGATGCGTATGTGTGTCTGTTTATCTTTACAAACCAAAAATGTATCTTGTAATAGAACATAGACTGATATATATATATATATATATATAGAGAGAGAGAGAGAGAGAGAGAGAGAGCGAGAGAGATACATGCATGCATACATACTTACATATATATATTCATATACATATATACCTATATATATACATATTTATATATAAATAAATAAATAAATATATATATATATTATATATATATATATATATATATATATTAGAAGGTTTGTAGATGATGTACAGGTATTATATATTAGAAGAAATGAGTTTAATTTGAAGACTCCACTAGAATGGACGAAAGCGCTATTATATGATATAAGCATTATGCAATGGATGATAGAAATATAGCGGATGATATAACGAATATCAGGAATAAGCTATATAAAACAATTATCTTTCGTCCAAACCAATATTTTCATGCTCTTCCTGCACAGGAAAGATATGGCAATCCTAATACTTCCATGATTCCTAAATTCTAAAAATATTTCATATCTTCATAATTTATCTATCATACTTATAATTCATACTTATAATATATCTATCATACTTATAATTATGGTTGACTGTCTCTTAACGCAGCCACTGACATGCTGTCGGTGCGTCTGAAATAAGTTTTACAAAAGAGAGCCGGTATAAGTTGGTGATTAGCATGTTTGCTTTGAAAACCATGTTTGCTTTAATCCAGCTTCGATCGCATTGCGGGACACGTCCAGGTTGTAATTGTCGATTAAAAGAACAAGAAGTATTTGGTTTATTAAGACAGTTGTTTTCGATGTTATTTTTCCAGAGTTACGGCCATTACTTTCACAAGCTCGTTCTCAAGAAGGCATTAAACTATTAATTCATGTCTCGAATACGGATGGCCAATTCAGATACGAAATGTATAGATGGATAAATAATTATGATTACGTTTTCATTTTTTTCTAGATTTTTCAAATTGTAAAGGTACTTTATGGTCACCTTGTACTATCCAGTTACCAACAATTTTTCACCGAGACTTTCTGTATAAATTTCTGTACAAATTTAATGTCACTACATTGATGTTGTTGTTTGTAAGAGGAATTAGTCAAATGTTTCCATCAGGTCTCTGCTATTAGTTAACTTGATACATTAGGCTCTCATTCCACTGTAAATATCGATGTGTAGTTATTCTTCTTCTTTGCTTCCGCCAGTTACAGAGGACGTGCAAATTATCGTGTAAAGTACTTGGTCAATTGACTGACTTTGACAACTTTAGTACTCATTTTGATTTTGAAAATTGGAAAAATTATTGATAGGAAAATTTTATTTCTAAATACACATTTATTTAATAAATTTCTGAACAAAATTTTCTTGTATGGGTCGAATATTAGTTTAGTAGTCATATGTTAGTTAATACCAGTCGTGGTTTCTAAAATACATAGACACTAAAAACGTATAAATCTATTAGAGACATAGGAGTGGCTAAGACAACAACTCCACTGATATTCGCTTTCGTTACTTAGAAAATATTCATCAGATGCCATTCAAATGTACAGTGTCATACGAAACAGATTTTCAAGAAAAGTATTTATGACAGAACAATACTTTTGTAGAATATGGTCTGCGATTCATAACCTAATTCTTCATAATACGAGAATACATTCGTTCTTTTTCTATTAAATCCAGATCAGGTCTGACTGAGGGCTGGGATTAAATGAGTCTCCAGTTTGTTTTTCAAATACTATTTCTTCAATCGATAGAGTACATTTCCCAATACGTGTTCTACGTTTCTGAAGAGTGTTTGGTATGCTTTGTTGGAAACTTTAGTTCATTTTCTAACATGTAAAGTGATTGCGTAAAGACTGACACCATGACGTGTGTATGACTATTTTCCTACTGAATTTATAAAGTAATCCAGTTCTCATCGAGAAATTGTTGGGGTTCCAAACATGACTCTTTCGACATTTTACACGACAGACAGTATGCCTTTCTTGCTCTCAAGACAATAGGGTGTGATTTTGAAATGAAGTTTGCTTTTTCTTGCCAATCAACATATGTATATAGCTTTTCTCCATGACGAAGCGTTAAGTACGGTGACAGGATAACCTCCATGTGATTGTCAATAGAAATAGTATCATAAAAGAATATATAGAACATTCTATATTTCAGAAATCATTCATTTCTCGGGAATAATTTTTTCTAGAGAAACAAATTTCTGTTATGCTATACTGCCATTTCAATCATTCTGCCTAGTCTCTTCGTATATTTCAATATGTATGCATTATCATTATAATTAATCAGATCAATTTAGCATAAATATGTACTTATTTGGTCGCTTTTATATAGATATCTTTCTTGGAGTATGAAACGCCTAATATAATATATATACTATCTTGATCATTATCATAACAGGTAGGTCTATCGCATAAAATTCAACAAATTATCTTAAATACGAAGCACTTTCAAAATAATAGACGGAAATATAGAAAATTTGTACAATCATATCATATTACTGATTGATATTTTATCGGATAATACGGTGTGTTTAGCAACATATTTTTCATAGATATCTTCTTCCACAACCTAATGAGATCTTCAATATCCATTTCATGAATAGTTTTTTGTATTATATAACATTTATTTATGCCTGTGTAAGTGTACATGGGTATGTATGTGCGTGTGTGTTCAGATATGTAAATATTCTAATATACATAAACGCATATATATATATATATATTATATATATATGTGTGTATGTGTGCCTTTATGCAAGTATATATATATATATATATATGTATGTGTATATATATATACAGAGAGAGAGAGAGAGGGTGAGAGAGATAGTGAGAGAGAAGGAGAGAGAGAAAGAGATAGATGAATATGTATCTATATATGGTTATATTGCCTGACTCTCGCATGTATGTATATGCATCTGTATACACGCGTACAGGCATGTATACATACATATATATCTATAAATGTACATAGTGATATGTGTTTATAAATTTCTATATTACAAACGTACACTTGACCATACTATCCCTTCCCCTCACTCACGTAGCCCACCCTCACACATACATACACATTTATGCACACACTGAAAGACATTTTATCACTACTCTACATGGTAACACTAGTAAATATCATTAACCAATTGAAAATATTTCGATATTTGTATCCTCATTTTATTCCCAGACAATATTTTAAGATACCAATTTTGCCCGCTGTGTTATAATCAATATTGAATATTTTCCACCGTTGTTTTGTTGTGAAAATTACTCATTTTATTAATATTACATCTTATAAATCATATCACTGTGATTAAGTAGAATGAAGTAAGAATATTCCATTTTATTGTAAAATTTCCTTTTCTTTTCGAACAGTTCTTTTATCCAGAAGAACAAGATTATGCCCCTAACAACCTGTGGAACCCGTTACTGAGAAAAAGAATGGAGGTTTTCTGCAGGCCAGAACCATAATCCGAATGCAGCTCATCCAACTAGTTGTACTATTTTTAACCCCAGCGCCGAAGATGGTGTTAGGTTGAGTGACAACTGTTACCAACCCAAAACAGAATGATGGACAGGGTTTCTAGCGATTATATGAGTATACAACCTTAATTTCATACTTGGTGCAATGCAAGCGTGTATATATATATATATATATATATAGAGAGAGAGAGAGAGATACATATATATATACACATATATATATATATATACATATATATACATATATATATATATATACATATATACGTATATATATATATGTATATATATATATATATATAATATATATATATATATATATATATAATCTATACAATTAATATCATCATATGCAAAAATAAGTCGTATTTACACAAGCGATTGTGTATTAAAGAAACATTATCAGGAACAACTTAAATTACTCTAAGCTTTTGCCAATTTCTTTACCTTGATACATCTACTCCTTTGGTAAACTTGCATAGAAACGGGTAATACGTGTCTTTTCTTTCTTATAGTCTCTGGTGATGCTCAAATGTTATCTAAATGAATATAGATGTAAATCTAAAAGAAATTATTCAGACGAATTTTGAAACAATGCGCTTTACTGCACTCCCGTGAATTCACAATTATATTTCGAAACAAGAGGTTCATTGTTAGTTGGTTTGCTCGATTTTCTTAAACATTGGTCGTGTATATCTCACCTGGAATTTCAGAAGATAAGCACATACCAAGTTTAGATGAAAATATAACGAAATATTACATTGCTGTACTACGTATTCTCAAATGCGAAGAAACACCTGCAAGGGTTTTGAGATGCGCTTTCTATTTAGTTTGAAATTTGACATATTTTGCATTCATTACTTTCATTTTCTTCGTGTTCGCGAAGTTATATTTAGCACAGCATTTCTCTACTTCCTGTTATATAAGCACAAAGACGTACCACCACTTTTCCTCAGAGAAAATGAAAATATACTACAACTTACATCTATGTTTCAAGTAACTCCAGAGTTGTTCTTCAACTTAAATATTTTTCAAGATAAGTGTAAATTCAGCTGGGCCTTTCTTTCATATTTGTCTCTGTAATGCATCAATTTATTCATACAGCATTATTGTTTTCTTTGCAATATAATTTTACCACACGTCCAAAAATACATACACATAATGTTATAGTCATTAAATATTGTTTCGTCTTTATAACTCTATATAACGCATCATTTGGATTTATATGTTTAAGAACAGTCGACCTAGTGTTATATATCATATGATATGTGCTTTCTGAGTGACAAAATATAACATTATTGCCTTCCATATTATAAACAATTTATTACGATCCACACTGTAACTTCATACAATACAGTTATTAAGATTAGTAGTATTCAGTGTTCACTGAAACAGTTCACCTTTTTTATGCAAAACATGATTTTTTACAATTTGAAATTAACTGACCTTATAAAGTTTTCATCATGCACGATAGCAAATTTAAGACGACGGTCGAAAATGGTAAATAGCTGCAAGTCACAATTTTAGCTCCAGTTTATTTATAGCATGTCGGTAACAATCGCGCATGAACCCTCAGAAGCATAAGATGCCAATGGTACATGTCATAATATATTTTCCGTGAACTTTGTATTGTATATGAAATATATCAAATAATGGTATCATTGCTTTTGTATCCTATTTTAATTTTATATACTTCTTTACAGTTTCGTCTGACAACTTGGTTTATAATTATTGTCACAATTCATTTTGTTACAGTTTATTAAGATTAGCCAGATTTATAATTAGCTTCCCTACACTTTATGAGTTCATGTATTGAATTTCTTTTTCTATAAGTTTCTACTTCAGAGCAAAGCATTATTAATACACCTTCCGCATTTTTGCTGGACTTGTAATAACGCTAAAAAAGAGCCGGGAAGAGAGTTGTACTTTGAAATGAATGTTGAAATAGTTATATTAAAGCTTTCAGTTTACGAATGAGTCATGGAGTAAAACATGCTAATGAAAGTAAACTTCAAAGAAATATTCATAACAAGTGATTTCAACATTAAGTTAGCAGTTTTATCAAACAGAGTACATATCCTTGAATGTGAACCACACATTCTCTATTCTTTAAAGTAATATTCAAGATTTTGGATGTTCCCTTTCAAAGCGAAATATTTCAATAATATATGTTCACATATAAGTTATATGATTGTTGAATATTATAGATAAAACACATTCAATATGGTAACTTTCAAATTGATCATTCACTGATATATTCTGATTTGGTAGAACTGGAGACATCACATATCAACAATTGTGAAGCTACACTTTAAATACTTCAGCAATAATATGATATACAAATCTGGTGATATCAACGGTGTTCCTTATATATATAAAAGCATGCATATTATAACAATTTGCTTGCTGAAAAGCCCATGTCAATCATCTACGATAAAATCGGTAACATTCACTTCTGTGACATTTAGATTATAAGCCATTATTATTCCAGATACTTTGCCATCGGGGGTTATATCACGAAAACGATATACATAGCATGACCAGAAGTTTCCAACACGGGTTCAAGTATGTAGAAATATTTCTATTACGATAACTGGCAATCTAACAATTACAAGCTTGAGCATGTCGTTCGTCTTTAGTCTTTACTGCTTGGTAATTGTTATATACATACACACATACATATATATACATAAATACATGCATATGTATGTATATATATATATATATATAATATATATATATATATATATATAATATATATATATATAATATATATATATACATATTTATGTGTTTGTTTTGCAAGATTCTTGATGTGAAATCCTGTGTTGAAACAGATGTTGTATTTAGGAATGGACATTTTGCCAATTTAACCAATAAAAACACACGCACTATATATTTGGTGTTAATATGCTTCAGCGTTGTTTATTTTTTACATTAATCTTAATCTTATTTCGGCCAGAGTTCTTTCGTAACACTTCTGTGACCTCATCAGTGGTCCTTTGCTTTCTTCTTTCTTATTTGTGTGTCTCGCCTTACTAACGGTCAGCCATTTGGTATTTTGTATTTCTATTGTCTGTGTCTTCATGTGCGCACGCGTATACCTTTATGTGTGTCTATGTTTAGTTAGTGTGTATGAGGATGGAAGTGACTTTAATATTTGCATCTCATATAAGCAAAGCGAATAACCAAGTTTTTTAGCCCAGATCTGGCAGTCTTATAAATGAAAGTATGTTGGGGATTATAAGACTCAGAATTCGCTGTGGTCGTTTCTGTTTTATATACGTGTCTACGTGTTCTCTATAAGACAAGAAAGTGATGTTCAAGCCTTTGTCATTGATACAAAGATTATATATATAGAGTATCATAACAGGCGTTTATCAATATATTGTCTTAAAAAAAGTACACTAAAATGATGGTTCACGATAGTAATAACTTTTGCTATAGAGAGAAGTGTGCAATGTAAAAGACAATACCATAACAAAGATACATATAATATATATATATATATATATATATATATATATATATATATATATATATATATATATATATATATATAAAACTGAGAATGTGTGTCTGTCTGTCTGTCTGTGTGTTTTCCTAAAACTTGAGAACTACACAACCAATTTCCTTCAAACTTTACACATGCCTTACTTAGGATCCGGGGAGTGTCATCGGCAAAACAAATGTTTAACTTTTTAACTTTTTGCCTAGGGCGAGCCCACATCAATATCATATCTTCTCCACTACGATTCCCTAAAACCTGAGAACTGAACAACCAATTTCATTCACATTTTACACATGCCTTACTTAGGATCCATGTAGTTTCATGGGAAAAAAAGTTCAACTTCTTGCCTAGAGCGAGCCCATAGCAATATCATATCTTCTCCACTATTTCAGTATTACGTGTTAAAAGTGAAACAAAAGCATTTCTCTATTTTATGTCAGATACTTTCACTTTAACAATAAAAATAATAATAACAATTGAATTATATTTAGTAAGTAATAATTAAATCAAACTAAAGTATAATATAATCGTAACATAAAAAAAATTAAAATAGCAATTGGTATAAAATTGCATCAATGAGTTGAACTTAAATAAGTGGTTTCACATGAATGGAAATAAATAAAAAATAAAATTAGCGTGCAGAAATGGAATAGTCCTGATGGATAATAAAAAATTAAATTAAAGAAAAGACTATTGTCTATAAAGTATACAATGTAGAGAAAAAAGAAGATTTGAACAGATGGAGGAAATTTACCCAGTGTGTTGTTATCTGTGATTAGACGTTGAAATTTTGTTGTGTAAAGTGATTAATATCGCGCGAGGCATTTGCCTCCACGTTTGGAAACCTTCTGAAGAAGGTGAATTGACCCTCTAGTCATGGCGACTTACGCGGGGGTCACGGGAAAGAATAATAATGATTCGGCAATAATCGTGAAGGATGTTTTCTTTGAGAAAAGTAAAATCAAAGAATGAAAAGCTATTCAAAAGGGAGGGTGATAGCGTGAAGCTAATCCCCCCCGCGAAAGCAAAGGAGGACAAGGAAAACAAAACTGTAACGTATAGAACCCAGGACAAAAGTACAAAGAAACTGGCAAGAGTGGAGATAGCAGAGATCGAAAAATGTCTGGGAGACATAATGGATAAATCGACCTACGTGAGTAGAGGAAAAAAATTTGGTACGGTGGAGGTGAGATGTGCAACGGAAGAAATTGCAGCCTCACTGGCTACCACTGTTCTAAGAGCGGAAACATTTATAATGTGGCCCTCATACAAGGGAAGAAGAGGGGTCCGGGTTAAAATCCCGAATATACCCCCAGAAGTAAAAACAGAATGGCTGGCAACAGCTATTCTAGGAGCAGCAGAAGAGGAAGTGGAGGTGGAATCCTTTAAGGAGTCCAACGCAGTAAATTGGAGAGGATATGGGGTAGAACTGTGTTTGATGGCCACAAAAGAGGACATTGAAAGGTTCCCCTATAGAATAGAAATCGAAGACGAGAAAACCCTCAGTGTAATTGTAGAGGGAAGAAAGCCAAACTGCTACTTGTGCGGGACAAGGGGGCACATTAAAAAAGAGTGCCCGTTATATGAATTCATGGCGGAGTATGAGAAGGAAAATGAAGAAAAAAGAATACGGTAAATGAAAAGAAAACATAGAAAAGGAGACAAAACAACAAGAGAAAGGAAATAATAAGTCAACGAAGGAAAGAAATAAAAGAAAAGAAAGAAATAGAACCAAAACAGAGTCAGGAAAAGAAAAAGGAAAAAGAAACAACAGGAAAAAAACAAGAGAGAGAACAGAACCAAACGAAAAGAAAAGACGGCACACAAAAAGAAAAAGAAAGGAACATAAAACACGAGAGAAAGAGAGAACAGACAAGAACCAAAAAGACAAGAGAAGGAAGAAGAAAGAAAAGAAGGCAAAAAGAGAGAAAGAGAGAAACAAAGAGAGGAGAACAAGGAAGAAATAAGCCCGAAAAGAAAAACGAGAGAAAACGTAGGACGGAACAAGATTACTACAAGTTAATAACCTTCCATTTCAGCCCCGAAATGAAGGAATTGACATGTAGTATGGAGGGACATGTGTGGGTCAACAGGATGACTGATCAGTGGCAGGAGACTGCTCTGATCCCCAAGAAAGAGTCGCTGAGTTCCTCAGAGCAGCTGGAGAGAGTGTAATTTTTTACACGGTGTTCGAGTGAAAGAGCGGCTGCCTGAGGGCTCAGTGATTGACTTTAGAGACTTGAAAAGTATTATGGAATACGTGTGAGATTGTGAGAGGAGAGAGAAAAAGAAGAGAAAAAAGAAAAAAAAAATTGTGAACTATAGGTGACGAAAATGTAACCTCTCGATTCCGGGGATCGAGTGGGCATTTGCATCTCATTGTAAATATTCTTTCATTTGTCATTTTATTTTTATTTTTTCCCTTCTTGTCATTTCGCTTTCTTATTTTAAGTTCCCCGATTGTATTGTCCCCTCTATGTTCGCCCCTTGTGGGTAGTAATAAAATCAGATGGAGGAAATTTACCCAAGTGTGTTGTGAGTTATTTTTGCATGTGAAACTTTGGAAAAAAACTGTTAAAAAAATTGTCAAAAATTGAATCGCGCGAGGCGTTTGCCGCTGCGTGTTTGAACCTTTTATAGAAGGTGTGTCGACCCTCAAGTCATGGAGACTTACGCGGGTCGCCACAACAAAAGTGACGAGTCACTTAGAATAAACGAAGTGTTCTTTAGAAAAGAACAATTGAGGAATACGAGAAGTTCGTCAAAAGGGAGGGTGACAGCGTGAAGCTGGTCCCGCCTGTGGAAACAAAGAAGAAAAAAATAACAAGACGATAACGTATAGAACGCAAGATAGAAACACTAGAAAAACTGGTGAGAGTGACGATTGAAGAAATAGAGAAATGTCTGGGGGACATCATGAAAAAAGCGACTTTTGTAGACAGAGGAAAGAAATATGGTACGGTGGAGGTGAGATGCGCAACAAAGGAATGGCGGCCTCATTGGCTTCCACTGTCCTGAAAGCGGAAAATTTCACCATGTGGCCGACATATAAAGGAAGACGAGGGGTACGGGTAAGAGTCCCAAAGGTGCCCCCAAATATTAAAACAGAAATGCTGGTAACAGCCATTATTGGGGCAGCAAAAGAGGAAGTAGAAATAGGGTCAATTAAGGAGACGAACGTTAAATTGGAAGGGATTCGGAGTCGAGTTGTGGCTGATGGCCACAATTGAAGACATCGAAAGATTCCCTTCCAAATAGAAATAGAAAACGAAAAAACAATTAGTGTAATAGTGGAAGGCAGAAACCGAATGCTACTGTGCGGCTCAAGAGGGCACATAAAAAAGGAATGTCCGCTGTATGAATTCACAGCGGAGCAAAAAGAGACACAAAGTGGAGAGAAGGAAAACGAACACGAAGGAAAGAACAGCAAAAACAAGGAAAAGGAAATAAAATAACGGAGAAACAACAGAGAAGGGAAGTAACAGCGCACTGAAGGAAAATGAAAACAAAGGGAAGAAGATAGTAGAAAAGGAGAAAAATTCACAGGGTGCAGAAGTAGAGGAGAAGGAGCCAAGGCAGAAGCAAGAGAAAGAAAAGGAAAGTACATTAAAGGAAAGAGAAAAAGCAGGAAAAGAACAAGAGAAGGAACAGAACCAAGAGAAAGGAAAAGATGGTATGCAAAAAGGAAAAGAAACAACAGGAAAGGAACTTAAGGCACAGGGTAGAGAGACGGCAGACAAAGAGCCAAAAAGACAAGAGAAGGAAAAAGAAAGAAGAGAAAGCAAAAAGAGAGAAAGAGAGAAACCGAGGGAGGAGAAAAAAGAGGAAGTAAGTCCTAAGAGAAAAACTAGAGAAAACGCAGGTACGAATAGAAAATTCAAATACTATGGAACGTTGATCCATCACAAGCACTGTGAGGAGATGGAAAATTTAATAAGCGAAACAAACGGATATACGTGGGTCAGGATGGGCACCGAATGGAAAGAAACAGGTGCACTCGTCCACGAGAACGACGCCGAGGCGTTCATCGAGGCAGCTGGCGAGAACGTGTTAAAACATATGAAATGCCGACTTCCAAGGTGGCCTCGAACGATGGAAATTTACTCAGATTTGGTAGACATAATGGAGAGTATATAAAAGAAAAGGTATTGTGAAAACTTTAATTTGGAAATGAAAAAAAAACTTTAAATTCGGAAAAAAAAAAAAAAAAAAAAAAAAAAAAAAGAAATGTTGAACTTTGTAAACTTTTTGAAATGTATGTTGAAAATGTATAAAATGTTTATTTGAAAAATATTGTTGACGAATGAAAATAATGACGAAATGTAACCGCTCGATTACGGGGATCGAGTGGGCATTGCACCACATTGTACAAACTTCATAATTCATTATTCATTTTCCCGATTGTATTGTCCCATCTATGTAGCCCCTAGTGGGTATATAAAAAAACAAGTGGAGGAAATTTTTTGCGTTATTAGTAAGTTGATATATATTTTTGCTCTCGTACTATTATCTCTGTTATTATATACTGTTGGTCTACCTGTTTTTGTCTATTGTTGTCTAACGGACGAAGTCAGCCTTCGCGCGAAGACTTCGCGTTGGTGTTCCCCCCTCAGTGGGGGAAAACTACAATTAATTTGGATTTACCAAAGGCTTGTTATAAGCCATTTGTTCAAGATGGAGTCCCCCATCACTTATTCGCCCGTGACGAGCGAGGATGAATACCCGGCGTTGTCGCCAAGTAAAAAAGAGGCGTTGTCGCCAAGAAAAAAAGAGGCGCTGTCGCCGAAGAAAAAAGAGGCGGCGTCGCCCAAGAAAATGGAAAAACCAGTACCAGCATCAACTCCAGCAAAAAAATTCGCTGAAGTGGCTGGGAAAAAGATAAAAAAAATAAATATAGACAATTTTAAAAAATTTGCAGACTGTGTAAAAAAAGAAGGCACAGAAGTGACTGTGGCCACAAACATACAAATACATGACGATATAGAGAAAAAAAGAATAATATATAAAACTTACGACACAACGAAAAAAATGATCCAAAAAATCGAAGAAAAAAAAATAGAGTCTTGTCTAAAACGTTTATGGACAAAATAACGTATATAAACAGAGGAAAAAGATACGGCACAGTGGAGGTGCATTTACTACGGAGGAGATAGCGAAAAGAAACTATCGATGGAGCAATCAAAGCGGAAAACATGTCTTACTACCATTGTATAAAGAAAAAGGACGTCGAAAATTTCGATGAACAACATTCCGCCAGAGGCAGATGCTAATGTCTGGTGGCAGCAGTGATGGTAGGTCTGGAGGAAAAAATAAACATCCTCCAGGCCACAGTGGAGGAAGAGGATTTTGGAAAGGCCAAAAAATAGTGATAGCCATTCAGGCGGAGGTGCAAACACTGGAAGAAATTCCAGAAACGGTAAAGATTAGTGAAGACGAGAAAATAACAGTGTTCGTGGAGGGCAGGAAACCGAGGTGCTTCGGCTGCGGCAAGAAGGGGCATGTAAGGGCGGAATGCCAACCCCAACCCAAACCGCAGGAAGCACCTAAGCCAAAAGAAAAAGAAGACAATGTGTCACCAGAAGCAGCGTCAGACGGCCCAGAAGGGAAGACTGAAGGTGTGGAGGTGACGGTGACAGCAGAACCAGCGGCGGAAAAAAAAAAGAGCGAGGAAAAGATAAATGAGGAGGGGTGGGAAAAAATTATCGGAAAAAAAAAAAGAAAAACGGAAACCACCCCTCCCAGAGTAATTTTAAAAAAGAAAAAAGAGTCAATGAACTCATATATGGCCGTAAAGGCAGCAAATAGCAGACTCGGAAACGTGTTGGCAGCCATGGCCAAAGTGGAGAAAGTAGAGAAAAAAAACGACTTTGTAATTTACAGAATAGGCCGGAAGGATTACGGGCGGATAAAGTCAGAATTCTTCCATGACGTAGGCCCACTTAGATTGGATGTGACATCTCCACATATATTCGAGGGCCTACGTCAACTCCCCCACGAGGCCCAGAAAAAGAGTTAGAAGAACAAGAGAGAAAACCGAACCACTGATATAAGGTAAGTAATGGATTACATTTATGTTGGTTGTTTGAATGTGCGCGGCCTGGGAGCAGACTGGAAGCAAGGTCGCTTCCTGCATGATATCAGGTCGCGTAATTTAGATGTTATTGTTGCTACAGAAACCCGGTTAGAGGGGCCAAGAGGTCTACTCCCGCTGTTTGACGGCTACGAGAGTTTTTTCTCTCCTGGCAGTCCTACAGGCGGGAGTGGGGTGTTGGTCCTATTAAAAGAAACCGGGTTCTGAGAAAAAGTTAATTTTTGCAGATCCAGAAGGTAGGCTGGTCGTCATGGATTTGACGTTCAGTAACGGTAAAGTTATCAGACTGGTTGCAATTTACGCACCCAACCATACAGGGCAAAGTGATTATTTTCGTGAACTAGAAAACTTCTTGGTACTTCGCATTCATTAGTGGTGCTAGGAGACTTTAACACAATTGCAAAGCGGATGTAGATTATGTTGGCTCGTGTCCAGATAGAGAAAAGGCAACAGTGGCTTCATGGAACTGCTAAGCCGCTTTTGAGCTAGCAGATCCTTATAGGCTGGAATTTCCGAACGCTCCATTGTGGACATGGTCAAACAGCGACGGATCTTCCAGGTCATATTTAGATAGAATACTAATTAGAAAAGTAGACAGTAAAATAGCTAAGTGTCCACAGTTTTTCCCGATCAGCTACAGTGATCATAAAATGGTCACTTGTAAGCTTGACATAGATAAGGTTAAAAATAGAGGATCCGGTTACTGGAAACTTAATACGTCCCTTTTGGCGACTAAGGAGTACAAAGACCGGATTAGGAATATAATTCAGAGGGCACTATCTGGTACCATCATTAATAACAAATGGTGGTACGCCCTCAAACGAGCCATCAAGTTTGAGTCTATTAGATATAGCATAGGAGTAGTGGCTAGAGAGGCTAGAAGGGAAACTACTCTAGTTAAGGAATTAGAGGAAGCCATGAAAACTGGCTCTGCGGCTCAGGTGGCGTCCAAGAGACTGGTGTTAAACCAGCACCTCGAGGCCAAACACATGGGCTGCATTGTCAGGGCTAGAATCCGCCATATGGGATGTGAAGGAATCAACGCCGTGAGATGGGCCGAGTGGTGGAAGCTCGGCATGGTAACGATGCCACGATTCGATCTTTGACGAACCAACAAGGTGAGTTGATAAACGAACCCGAGGAGATGTGTGAGGCCTTTCAGGAGCACTTCGCTCAGCTTTTCGGTGAGTGAGTGCGGCGGACTGGATAGGAGGAGGGCCTTTACGGACCTACTCGACGGGCTGCCGCGCTTATCGGGGCGAGATGCGGAGGGTTGTGAAGGGCCAATCACGCCTGAGGAGAGGTGGTTGAGGCAATGGCGGACTGCGGCGCGGGCAAGGCGCCGGGTTTGGATGGTCTACCCTATGAGTTATATAAGAGTATGCCAGACTTGTTCGGGCACCTACTGGCGGAGGTCTATGCGAACTGGCAGCAGAACGGGCTTATACCCAGATCTGTGCGCCGGGGAGTAGTGACTCTCGTCAGAAAGGACCCGAGCAAGGGGGAGTGCATTGATAATTTCAGGCCCATCACTCTGCTAAACACAGAGTTGAAGATTTTGGCCAAGTGTTATCGAAAAGATTGGCGCGTGTCGCGGATGGTCTGATCGGAGAGGCACAGACATGTGCCGTTCCGGGCAGATCCATTCAGGATAATCTCCATCTAATGCGGTACACTATAGAGGGGTTTAATAGTGATTCTGGCAAGGGTGGGGCACTGGTCCATTTAGACCAATCTAAAGCTTTTGATAGGGTCGACCATCGTTACCTGGTGTCTGCCCTGGCACAGTTCGGGCTGAGCCTTGGCTTCCTCAGGTGGATTATCCAAATTTATGATAACATCGACTCGGTAGTTGGGGGTGAACGGCTTCTTGTCGAAGCCGTTCAAAATCAAACGCTCGGTTCGTCAAGGGTGTCCGCTCTCCCCGCTTTTGTACGTGATGACTCTTGAGCCATTACTGCGAAAACTGAGCGGCATCCCGAGACAGCCAGGTAATGGAAAATCAGTGTCAGCGTACGCGGATGACATCACCATCATCGTAACCGAAATGGACCACCTATGTAAAGTAGGCAAGGCCATAGAGGTTTACGAGACGGTGACAGGAGCAAAAGTTAATCGCGAAAAGTCAGTCGGCTTGCAACTCGGCACCTGGAGAGGCAAGTCGATGCCTCCTGACAGCGTCGTGGGACGTTGGACGGAGGGTCCGATTAAACTGCTAGGGGTCTGGTTCGGTCCAGACCTCCAAATAGAGAAGAATTGGGGCGAGGTAACGAGCAAGGTGGCTGCAGTAGCCAAGACCTGGTCTTGGCGGTGGCTATCCTGAAAGGGAGGGCGGAGGTGGCCAATGTGTTTATCGCATCGGTTATCACCTACCGCCTTTCCGTCGTTCCTTGCCCTGATTCGTGGTTGATCAAGTTGGAAAGACAGCTCTTCTACTTCTTGTGGAAGGGCGGGAAACCACTTGTGAAACGCTCTACTTGCTGTCAACAACCGTTAAAGGGTGGGCTAGGGATGCCTTGGCTGATGATGCGCAGACATGCGCTGAGGTTAAGACATCTGTGGCTCTACCTGGATGGTGAACGGGTGTGGTCTTCGCTAGCAAAACTGATGTTTCCCAAGTTCACTAGTTTCGGTGGATGGGAAACCTGGCTGAATCGTAGATCGAAACTTGGTACTTGGTACACGGAGTGTCGCAAGGCTCTCCTGCTATTCGTCGCTCGGGAATTCTCTATAGAGGGTTGGTAGAGGCGGAATGTGAAGATACCTTGGGGGAAACCCTAGGTCTCGACGATAATCAGCTGGCCAGTCTGTTCCGACGTACGTTCGAGCGAGGACACTGGACAACTTCCAGAAGTCTCTGGCATGGCAATGCTACAGAGGAGCTCTACCTGTTCGGGATAAACTCGCAAGGCACGGTGGCCAAGACAGTCCGATATGTCCAAGATGCGGGCGGGATAGGGAAACCGTCCCGCACGCTATTGTTCATTGTCCGGACGTGTCTGAGGTGTGGGTTTATGCCGAACACCTGTTGTCAGGTACACGAAGAGTACAGCTGTCGACTGAGTCGATTACAAAAATTGACCCCACGGATTTCCTCGTGAATGAAGGTAAGTTTCGTTTTCTCGTTGTAGTAGCAATTGCGAAAGAGGTGATATGGAAGACGAGAATGAAAGGTTTACAGTCAGGCAAGTTCATCTCCGGCCCTGGTTTGATGAATTATTTCATCTTCCACCTGAAAAGGAAGATAGGGCTGGAGAGAATATGCCTGACTAGGAGAGTGTATGAACAAGGATGGAAGGATGTAGCACGAAAGTTGCGAGTGAAAGATACAACATAAATGTAATACCAAGCGCAACCAAAAGTATCAGTGGGGAGGCGGGGCTCGTGGGGTCCGAGCTAAACCCGCACCCACTCCACCCGTAATGTCTTCCGGTCTGTCCCATCATTCGATTTCTGTCCATTTATTGTAATTCATGAAAATTTTTAAATCCGATTTATTGTAAAAACCCATTCGTTTGTCTGACTCAGATTGTATTGTCCCATCTATGTTCGCCCCTTGTGGGTAATAATAAAATCACATGGAGGAAATTTACCCACGTGTGTTGTGAGTTATTTTTGCATGTGAAACTTTGGAAAAAAACTGTTAAAAATTGTCAAAAAAATTGAATCGCGCGAGGCGTTTGCCGCTGCGTGTTTGAACCTTTTATAGAAGGTGTGTCGACCCTCAAGTCATGGAGACTTACGCGGGGGTCGCCACAACAAAAAGTGACGAGTCACTTAGAATAAAAGCAGTGTTCTTTAGAAAAGAACAATTGAAGGAATACGAGAAGTCGTCGTCAAAAGGGAGGGTGACAGCGTGAAGCTGGTCCCGCCTGTGGAAACAATAGAAGAAAAAAATAACAAGACGACGATAACGTATAGAACGCAAGATAGAATCACGAGAAAACTGGTGAGAGTGACGATTGAAGAAATAGAGAAATGTCTGGGGGACATCATGAAAAAAGCGACTTTTGTAGACAGAGGAGAGAAAGAAAGAAATATGGTACGGTGGAGGTGAGATGCGCAACAAAGGAAGTGGCGGCCTCATTGGCTTCCACTGTCCTGAAAGCGGAAAATTTCACCATGTGGCCGACGTATAAAGGAAGACGAGGGGTACGGGTAAGAGTCCCAAAGGTGCCCCCAAATATTAAAACAGAAATGCTGGGTAACAGCCATTATTGGGGCAGCAAAAAGAGGAAGTAGAAATAGGGTCAATTAAGGAGACGAACGTTGTAAATTGGAAGGGATTTGGAGTAGAGTTGTGGCTGATGGCCACAATTGAAGACATCGAAAGATTTCCCTTCAAAATAGAAATAGAAAACGAAAACACAATTAGTGTAATAGGGAAGGCAGAAAACCGAATTGCTACCTGTGCGGTTCAAGAGGGCACATAAAAAAGAAATGTCCGCTGTATGAATTCACAGCGGAGCAAAAGAGACACAAGTGGAGAGAAGGAAAACGAACACGAAGGAAAAGAACAGCGAAAACAAGGGAAAGGAAATAACGGAGAAACAACAAGAGAAGGGAAGTAACAGCGTACTGAAGGAAAATGAAAACAAAAGGGAAGAAGATAGTAGAAAAGGAGCAAAATTCACAGGGTGCAGAAGTAGAGGAGAAGGAGCCAAGGCAGAAGCAAGAGAAAGAAAAGGAAAGTACATTAAAGGAAAGAGAAAAAGCAGGAAAAAAACAAGAGAAGGAACAGAACCAAGAGAAAGGAAAAGATGGTATGCAAAAAGGAAAAGAAACAACAGGAAAGGAACTTAAGGCACAGGGTAGAGAGACGGCAGACAAAGAGCCAAAAAGACAAGAGAAGGAAAAAGAAAGAAGAGAAAGCAAAAAGAGAGAGAAAGAGAGAAACCGAGGGAGGAGAAAAAAAAGAGGAAGTAAGTCCTAAGAGAAAAACTAGAGAAAACGCAGGTACGAATAGAAAATTCAAATACTATGGAACGTTGATCCATCACAAGCACTGTGAGGAGATGGAAAATTTAATAAGCGAAACAAACGGATATACGTGGGTCAGGATGGGCACCGAATGAAAGAAACAGGTGCACTCGTCCACGAGACCGACGCCGAGGCGTTCATCGAGGCAGCTGGCGAGAACGTGTTAAAACATATGAAATGCCGACTTCCAAGGTGGCCTCGAACGATGGAAGTTTACTCAGATTTGGTAGACATAATGGAGTATATATAAAGAAAAGGTATTGTGAAAACTTTAATTTGGAAATGAAAAAGAACTTTAAATTCGGAAAAAAAAAAAAAAAAAGAAATGTGAACTTTGTAAAACTTTTTGAAATGTATGTTGAAAATGTATAAAATGTTTTATTTGAAAATATTGTTGACGAATAAAAAATAAATGACGAAATGTAACCGCTCGATTACGGGGATCGAGTGGGCATTGCACCACATTGTACAAACTTCATAATTCATTATTCATTTTCCCGATTGTATTGTCCCATCTATGTAGCCCCTAGTGGGTAAATAATACAACACAGGAGGAAATTTACCCACGTGTGTTGTGGGAGTTATTTTTTGCATGTGAAACTTTGGAAAAAAACTGTTAAAAAATTGTCAAAAATTGAATCGCGCGAGGCGTTTGCCGCTGCGTGTTTGAACCTTTTATAGAAGGTGTGTCGAACCTCAAGTCATGGAGACTTACGCGGGGTCGCCACAACAAAAAGTGACGAGTCACTTAGAATAAAAGAAGTGTCTTTAGAAAAGAACAATTGAAGGAATACGAGAAGTTCGTCAAAAGGGAGGGTGACAGCGTGAAGCTGGTCCCGCCTGTGGAAACAATAGAAGAAAAAATAACAAGACGATAAACGTATAGAACGCAAGATAGAAACACGAGAAAACTGGTGAGAGTGACGATTGAAGAAATAGAGAAATGTCTGGGGGACATCATGAAAAAGCGACTTTGTAGACAGAGGAAAGAAATATGGTACGGTGGAGGTGAGATGCGCAACAAAGGAAGTGGCGGCCTCATTGGCTTCCACTGTCCTGAAAGCGGAAAATTCACCATGTGGCCGACATATAAAGGAAGACGAGGGGTACGGGTAAGAGTCCCAAAGGTGCCCCCAATATTAAAAACAGAAATGCTGGTAACAGCCATTATTGGGGCAGCAAAAGAGGAAGTAGAAATAGGGTCAATTAAGGAGACGAACGTTTTGTAAATGGAAGGGATTCGGAGTAGAGTTGTGGCTGATGGCCACAATGGAAGACATCGAAAGATTTCCCTTCCAAATAGAAATAGAAAACGAAAAAACAATTAGTGTAATAGGGGAAGGCAGAAAACCGAATTGCTACCTGTGCGGTTCAAGAGGGCACATAAAAAAGGAATGTCCGCTGTATGAATTCACAGCAAAAAAAAAAAGAGACACAAAGTGGAGAGAAGGAAAACAAACACGAAGAAAGAAAAGAACAGCGAAAACAAGGAAAAGGAAATAACGGAGAAGAACAAACAACAGAGAAGGGAAGTAGTAAAGGCGTACTGAAGGGAAAATGAAAAACAAAGGGAAGAAGATAGTAGAAAAGGAGCAAAATTCACAGGGTGCAGAAGTAGAGGAGAAGGAGCCAAGACAGAAGCAAGAGAAAGAAAGGAAAGTACATTAAAGGAAAGAGAAAAAGCAGGAAAAGAACAAGAGAAGGAACAGAACCAAGAGAAAGGAAAAGATGGTATGCAAAAGGAAAAGAAACAACAGGAAAGGAACTTAAGGCACAGGGTAGAGAGACGGCAGACAAAGAGCCAAAAAGACAAGAGAAGGAAAAAGAAAGAAGAGAAAGCAAAAAGAGAGAAAGAGAGAAACCGAGGGAGGAGAAAAAAGAGGAAGTAAGTCCTAAGAGAAAAACTAGAGAAAACGCAGGTACGAATAGAAAATTCAAATACTATGGAACGTTGATCCATCACAAGCACTGTGAGGAGATGGAAAATTTAATAAGCGAAACAAACGGATATACGTGGGTCAGGATGGGCACCGAATGGAAAGAAACAGGTGCACTCGTCCACGAGAACGACGCCGAGGCGTTCATCGAGGCAGCTGGCGAGAACGTGTTTAAAAATATGAAATGCCGACTTCCAAGGTGGCCTCGAACGATGGAAATTTACTCAGATTTGGTAGACATAATGGAGTATATATAAAAGAAAAGGTATTGTGAAAACTTTAATTTGGAAATGATAAAAGAACTTTAAATTCGGAAAAAAAAAAAAAAAAAAAAAAAAAAAAAAAGAAATGTTGAACTTTGTAAAACTTTTTGAAATGTATGTTGAAAATGTATAAAATGTTTTATTTGAAAATATTGTTGACGAATGAAAATAAATGACGAAATGTAACCGCTCGATTACGGGGATCGAGTGGGCATTGCACCACATTGTACAAACTTCATAATTCATTATTCATTTTCCCGATTGTATTGTCCCATCTATGTAGCCCCTAGTGGGTAATAATAAAACAAGATGGAGGAAATCTATTTTTTGCGTTATTAGTAAGTTGATATATATTTTTGCTCTCGTACTATTATCTCTGTTATTATATACTGTTGGTCTACCTGTTTTTGTCTATTGTTGTCTAACGGACGAAGTCAGCCTTCGCGCGAAGACTTCGCGTTGGTGTTCCCCCATCAGTGGGGGAAAACTACAATTAATTTGGATTTACCAAAGGCTTGTTATAAGCCATTTGTTCAAGATGGAGTCCCCCATCACTTATTCGCCCGTGACGAGCGAGGATGAATACCCGGCGTTGTCGCCAAGTAAAAAAGAGGCGTTGTCGCCAAGAAAAAAAGAGGCGCTGTCGCCGAAGAAAAAAGAGGCGGCGTCGCCCAAGAAAATGGAAAAACCAGTACCAGCATCAACTCCAGCAAAAAAATTCGCTGAAGTGGCTGGGAAAAAGATCAAAAAAATAAATATAGACAATTTTAAAAATTTGCAGACTGCGTAAAAAAAGAAGGCACAGAAGTGACTGTGGCCACAAACATACAAATACATGACGATATAGAGAAAAAAAGAATAATATATAAAAACTAACGACACAACGAAAAAAATGATCCAAAAAATAGAAGAAAAAAAAAATAGAGTCTTGTCTAAAACCGTTTATGGACAAAATAACGTATATAAACAGAGGAAAAAGATACGGCACAGTGGAGGTGCGTTTTACTACGGAGGATATAGCGAAGAAGAAAACTATCGATGGAGCCGATCAAAGCGGAAAACATTGTCTTACTACCATTGTATAAAGGAAAAAAGGACGTCAAAAATTTCAATGAACAACATACCGCCAGAGGCTGATGCTGAATGTCTGGTGGCAGCAGTGATGGTAGGTCTGGAGGAAAAAATAAACATCCTCCAGGCCACAGTGGAGGAAGAGGATTTTTGGAAAGGCCAAAAAATAGTGATAGCCATTCAGGCGGAGGTGCAAACACTGGAAGAAATTCCAGAAACGGTAAAGATTAGTGAAGACGAGAAAAATAACAGTGTTCGTGGAGGGCAGGAAACCGAGGTGCTTCGGCTGCGGCAAGAAGGGGCATGTAAGGGCGGAATGCCAACCCCAACCCAAACCGCAGGAAGCACCTAAGCCAAAAGAAAAAGAAGACAATGTGTCACCAGAAGCAGCGTCAGACGGCCCAGAAGGGAAGACTGAAGGTGTGGAGGTGACGGTGACAGCAGAACCAGCGGCGGAAAAAAAAAAGAGCGAGGAAAAGATAAATGAGGAGGGGTGGGAAAAAAATTATCGGGAAAAAAAAAAAAAAAGAAAAAAACGGAAACCACCCCTCCCAGAGTAATTTTAAAAAAGAAAAAAAGAGTCAATGAACTCATATATGGCCGTAAAGGCAGCAAATAGCAGACTCGGAAACGTGTTGGCAGCCATGGCCAAAGTGGAGAAAGTAGAGAAAAAAAACGACTTTGTAATTTACAGAATAGGCCGGAATGATTACGGGCGGATAAAGTCAGAATTCTTCCATGATGTAGGCCCACTTAGATTGGATGTGACATCTCCACATATATTCGAGGCCTACGTCAGACCCCCACGAGGCCCAGAAAAAGAGTTAGAAGAACAAGAGAAACCGAACCACTGATATAAGGTAAGTAATGGATTACTTTATGTTGGTTGTTTGAATGTGCGCGGCCTGGGAGCAGGCTGGAGAAGCAAGGTCGCTTCCTGCATGACATCAGGTCGCGTAATTTAGATGTTATTGTTGCTACAGAAACCCGGTTAGAGGGGCCAAGAGGTCTACTCCCGCTGTTTGACGGCTACGAGAGTTTTTTTCTCTCCTGGCAGTCCTACAGGCGGGGAGTGGGGTGTTGGTCCTATAAAAAGAAACCGGGTTTCTGAGAAAAAGTTAATTTTTGCAGATCCAGAAGGTAGGCTGGTCGTCATGGATTGACGTTCAGTAATGGTAAAGTTATCAGACTGGTTGCAATTTACGCACCCAACCATACAGGCAAAGTGATTATTTTCGTGAACTAGAAAACTTTCTTGGTACTTCGCATTCATTAGTGGTGCTAGGAGACTTTAACACAATTTGCAAAGCGGATGTAGATTATGTTGGCTCGTGTCCAGATACAAAAGGCAACAGTGGCTTCATGGAACTGCTAAGCCGCTTTGAGCTAGCAGATCCTTATAGGCTGGAATTTCCGAACGCTCCATTGTGGACATGGTCAAACAGCGACGGATCTTCCAGGTCATATTTAGATAGAATACTAATTAGAAAAGTAGACAGTAAAATAGCTAAGTGTCCACAGTTTTACCCGATCAGCTACAGTGATCATAAAATGGTCACTTGTAAGCTTGACATAGATAAGGTTAAAAATAGAGGATCCGGTTACTGGGAACTTAATACGTCCCTTTTGGCGATTAAGGAGTACAAAGTCCGGATTAGGAATATAATTCAGAGGGCACTATCTGGTACCATCATTAATAACAAATGGTGGTACGCCCTCAAACGAGCCATCAAGTTTGAGTCTATTAGATATAGCATAGGAGTAGTGGCTATAGAGGCTAGAAGGGAAACTACTCTAGTTAAGGAATTAGAGGAAGCCATGAAAACTGGCTCTGCGGCTCAGGTGGCGTCCAAGAGACTGGTGTTAAACCAGCACCTCGAGGCCAAACACATGGGCTGCATTGTCAGGGCTAGAATCCGTCATATGGGATGTGAAGGAATCAACGCCGTGAGATGGGCCCGAGTGGTGGAAGCTCAGCGTGGTAACGATGCCACGATTCGATCTTTGACGAACCAACAAGGTGAGTTGATAAACGAACCCGAGGAGATGTGTGAGGCCTTTCAGGAGCACTTCGCTCAGCTTTTCGGTGAGTGCGGCGGACTGGATAGGAGGAGGGCCTTTACGGACCTACTCGACGGGCTGCCGCGCTTATCGGGGCGAGATGCGGAGGGTTGTGAAGGGCCAATCACGCCTGAGGAGGTGGTTGAGGCAATGGTGGACTGCGGCGCGGGCAAGGCGCCGGGTTTGGATGGTCTACCCTATGAGTTATATAAGAGTATGCCAGACTTGTTCGGGCACCTACTGGCGGAGGTCTATGCGAACTGGCAGCAGAACGGGCTTATACCCAGATCTGTGCGCCGGGGAGTAGTGACTCTCGTCAGAAAGGACCCGAGCAAGGGGGAGTGCATTGATAATTTCAGGCCCATCACTCTGCTAAACACAGAGTTGAAGATTTTGGCCAAAGTGTTATCGAAAAGATTGGCGCGTGTCGCGGATGGTCTGATCGGAGAGGCACAGACATGTGCCGTTCCGGGCAGATCCATTCAGGATAATCTCCATCTAATGCGGTACACTATAGAGGGGTTTAATAGTGATTCTGGCAAGGGTGGGGCACTGGTCCATTTAGACCAATCTAAAGCTTTTGATAGGGTCGACCATCGTTACCTGGTGTCTGCCCTGGCACAGTTCGGGCTGAGCCTTGGCTTCCTCAGGTGGATTATCCAAATTTATGATAACATCGACTCGGTAGTTGGGGTGAACGGCTTCTTGTCGAAGCCGTTCAAAATCAAACGCTCGGTTCGTCAAGGGTGTCCGCTCTCCCCGCTTTTGTACGTGATGACTCTTGAGCCATTACTGCGAAAACTGAGCGGCATCCCGAGACAGCCAGGTAATGGAAAATCAGTGTCAGCGTACGCGGATGACATCACCATCATCGTAACCGAAATGGACCACCTATGTAAAGTATGCAAGGCCATAGAGGTTTACGAGACGGTGACAGGAGCAAAAGTTAATCGCGAAAAGTCAGTCGGCTTGCAACTCGGCACCTGGAGAGGCAAGTCGATGCCTCCTGACAGCGTCGTGGGACGTTGGACGGAGGGTCCGATTAAACTGCTAGGGGTCTGGTTCGGTCCAGACCTCCAAATAGAGAAGAATTGGGCGAAGGTTGGGGCGAGGTAACGAGCAAGGTGGCTGCAGTAGCCAAGACCTGGTCTTGGCGGTGGCTATCCCTGAAAGGGAGGGCGGAGGTGGCCAATGTGTTTATCGCATCGGTTATCACCTACCGCCTTTCCGTCGTTCCTTGCCCTGACTCGTGGTTGATCAAGTGGAAAGACAGCTCTTCTACTTCTTGTGGAAGGGCGGGAAACCACTTGTGAAACGCTCTACTTGCTGTCAACAACCGTTAAAGGGTGGGCTAGGGATGCCTTGGCTGATGATGCGCAGACATGCGCTGAGGTTAAGACATCTGTGGCTCTACCTGGATGGTGAACGGGTGTGGTCTTCGCTAGCAAAACTGATGTTTCCCAAGTTCACTAGTTTCGGTGGATGGGAAACCTGGCTGAATCGTAGATCGAAACTTGGTACTTGGTACACGGAGTGTCGCAAGGCTCTCCTGCTATTCCGTCGCTCGGGCAACGCCTGCGGTGGGGGTTCCACCACATTCCTCTATAGAGGGTTGGTAGAGGCGGAATGTGAAGATACCTTGGGGGAAACCCTAGGTCTCGACGATAATCAGCTGGCCAGTCTGTTCCGACGTACGTTCGAGCCGAGGACACTGGACAACTTCCAGAAGTCTCTGGCATGGCAATGCTACAGAGGAGCTCTACCTGTTCGGGATAAACTCGCAAGGCACGGTGGCCAAGACAGTCCGATATGTCCAAGATGCGGGCGGGATAGGGAAACCGTCCCGCACGCTATTGTTCATTGTCCGGACGTGTCTGAGGTGTGGGTTTATGCCGAACAGCTGTTGTCAGATACACGAAGAGTACAGCTGTCGACTGAGTCGATTACAAAAATTGACCCACCGGATTTCCTCGTGAATGAAGGTAAGTTTCGTTTTCTCGTTGTAGTAGCAATTGCGAAAGAGGTGATATGGAAGACGAGAATGAAAGGGGTACAGTCAGGCAAGTTCATCTCCGGCCCTGGTTTGATGAATTATTTCATCTTTCACCTGAAAAGGAAGATAGGGCTGGAGAGAATATGCCTGACTAGGAGAGTGTATGAAGAACGATGGAAGGATGTAGCACGAAAGTTGCGAGTGAAAGATACAACATAAATGTAATACCAAGCGCAAACAAAAGTATCAGTGGGGAGGCGGGGCTCGTGGGGTCCGAGCTAAACCCGCACCCACTCCACCCGTAATGTCTTCCGGTCTGTCCCATCATTCGATTTCTGTCCATTTATTGTAATTCATGAAAATTTTTAAATCCGATTTATTGTAAAAACCCATTCGTTTGTCTGACCCAGATTGTATTGTCCCATCTATGTTCGCCCCTTGTGGGTAATAATAAAATCACATGGAGGAAAGCACATTCGAAACGTGTCTTGGCGTGACTATGAAAGACATCTAATCAGAGGCGGTAAATTCGCCACAATAGAAGCAAGGTTCGAGTCAACGGAGCGTGCAAGGGAGCACTCGACTCGAACTTGCAAAGTGGAAATATTTTAGTTATACCTTTATATCTGGGACGTAGGACGTTCCAGAAAAAAATTTAAAATGTCCCCTCCCCCAGAAGTAGAGGTAGTCTGGATTGTAGCCACACTTCTATACAAGAGGGAGGACATGATACAATTGATCGAAATTACAAGAGACGGGCTAACAATTCCAGTCTGTTATATATTTTGCGTATTTTTATCACTAGCGATATGTAACTTTGTATTTTGGATTTTATGTGTAGATGTATATATATAGATGTACATGTAATATGTACACATATATGTACACATATATACATGCACTAGCACTATGACCCGGCAACGACGGGCCTTTCATGCTAGTATATACATATATGCGCATTTATGCATACATACATATACGTGTATGTATGTATATATATATATATATATATATATATACATATATATATATGGCGAGAATCATTCTCTTTTGGTGTCTTATAATTTAACACATCGGTAAAATGTCCATATATATATATATATATACATACACACACAAATATCAAAAATCATACACATAATGGCCCTCTCAGACATGCCCTCAGCCACACAGAGAGCCACGATCACAAGTTATGCAGATGATACAAAACTTTCACAGGCAATACAGAACCCTGAGGACACTAAACGCCTGCAATGTGAGCTGGACAAAATATACAAGTGGGCTGCAAAGAATACCATGCAGTTCAATGCTGATAAGTTTCAAGATTTATGCTATCAGCATGCAAAACTAAATGCAATACCCAATGAATACACTGGACCCGGAGGAATTGCAATCCCAGAGGCAAAATCAGTACGTGACCTGGGTATTTACATGAGTGATGACGCAACCTTTCATGTACATGTTGCTAAATTGACAATGAAATGTAGACGACTGGCCGGATGGATTCTTAGAACCTTTAGAACAAGAGAACAAGAAACCATGATGGTCCTCTGGAGGACACTTGTCCTAAGCCACTTTGACTATTGCTCTCAGCTATGGTCACCATCCAGTGTCAAGCTGATCACAGAACTTGAGGCGATCCAACGTAGCTACACGAAGAAGATAGCCTCTGTGCAGCATATAAGCTACTGGGAAAGACTCAAGAGATTAAAACTCTATTCTAGTGGGCTTTTCAAATCAAATCAGTTGTGGGGAGTTTGAACCTTTTTATAGTTTCGTAGTAGTGGGTGAGGAGGAAGTGAGACAGAGAGAAAATATGTGTGTATGTGTATGTGTGTGTGTGTGTGTATGTATGTGTGTGTGCGTGTGTGTGGTGTGTGTGTGCTCGTTTATATCTGAGAGTGAAGAAGTGTTATTTCCGTTGGTCTGCTGGACCGCCTGTGGTTTTATAAGAACTTTGGCCGTCCATTTCGATGTCACTGAGTGTGTGTTGTGCGTAGGTTGGCCTGGCAAATGTCATTTGGGGTCACACTTTCTATGATCATTCTGTGGAGGTGTGTGTGTGTGTGTCTCAATGTGTCCGTGTGTGTTTTTGTGTGCGTACGTGTGTGTGTGTGTGTGTGTGTGTATGTGTGTGTGTGTGTCTGTGTGTTTGGAGAAGGGGAGAGATCAAAAAGAGAAAAGGGAAAATAAAAATAATAATAATAAAAATAAAAAAATAAAAAAATATAGAAATATAAAAATAAAAAATTAAAAAATAAAATAAAAATAAAAAAATATAAAGAATAAATAAAAATATAAAAATAAAAAAAATAAAAAAATATAGAAATATAAAAATAAAAAATTAAAAAATAAAATAAAAATAAAAAAATATAAAGAATAAATAAAAATATAAAAAATAAAAAAAAATAAAAATAAAAATAAGGGAGGAAGTGGAGAAGAAAAAATATTTTTGTGTGTTGATATTTATACCAACACATATATATACACACACACAGACTTATACATAAAATATTTGAAAAAACCTTTTTATTGGTTCAAAATGAACAACCAAATTATACCATCTTGAAAGTTGTATATCATAGGAAAGTTAAAATTAAAGTGACAATTAAAAGGTAATTAAAAGGTACCTTTTAATTGTCACTTTAATTTTAACTTTCCTATGATATACAACTTTCAAGATGGTATAATTTGGTTGTTCATTTTGAACCAATAAAAAGGTTTTTTCAAATATTTTATGTATAAGTCTGTGTGTGTGTATATATATGTGTTGGTATAAATATATATGTAAAAAATGTAATATATAAATAAATATCTACAAATATGAACCATCTGATCTGATTACCTCAATTTTTCTAATATATAATACCTGTACATCATCTCCAAACCTTCCGATATATATATATATATATATATATATATATATATATATACATATATGTAATATGTGACAATTATTCGGTTGCCATAATAAAACTCCTAGTTTCGGACGTC
>NC_042998.1:118355562-118400562 GCF_006345805.1 Octopus sinensis
CATGTAGGGAAATAGACAGTATGGTCAAGTTGCAGCAATATATATTTTGGAAAGGTTCGATACACATCCTTAAAACAAAATTATGCGTAATTAGCAATTACATATTTGTTGTTTAGTACCACCTTTCGTGATTAATAAAACATTTTATCATAGTTATGATAAACCCTATGGCCACAGAATTCCAACAGTGATCATTTTTCCTATATGCAGGGTACAGAGGACCACGTAATACAACGTCTTTTTCTAAGTGGATAAATTGTGATACGTTCTTCGAAGGAAGAATCTTGATATAAATAATCTATATCGCTAAATCTCTCAGTCACTTAAAGTGTATATGTATGCGCACATGTGAGTGTGCACGCGCACATGTGTGCGTGCGTGTGTGTTTGAATGTACAGGGATGGATTCGAGGGTTTCGCTTATTTATGAAATGAGTTCTTAATTTCACCGGAGTATAAATATCTATAATGGTGACAATTGAATACAAAAAAAAAATTAAATTAATCTAACTTTAAAGTTTCCTGATAAGTAAGTAGTTATATTATTTATATCCTACAACGAATTACACAAAGTTTAATTCACATTCAAAGACGTTTCTATGCAATATTTTTGTATTTCATTTTGTTCACCTTCTTTTTCATATGATTCGACCTGAGTCTGCGTCTGTATAGACTAAACAAGTGGGGAGAAGTCCTGGTGTAACCTCACAAATTCTTAACGTTACGCACTTCGACGTCTAGTAATTAACGATTCTATTGTTATTAAGATGGCAGGTTAGGGAGGTGCTATCGTAATTATGGACAAAAGTGAGTATATTTCGGCTAGTGAAGAAGTTTTAAACCTTCATATGAAGAATTACCTGTCGATCCAAACACCAATTACATAGAGGAACCTGACAAAATACATCTGGAAATGGGGGAAATCAATTTCGTTAATAAGGCTAAATCTAAGATGTTAAGTTCAGAAAGAAGAACATCTGTATCTTATGGTCACCCTAAAATACACAAAAAGTCCGAAAGTTTTCCTCCAATGCGTCCAATTTGCAGTGGATATAAATTTTGCACGGCCAAAATTTCGGAATGGCTGGATGGCTTTCTACTCCCCGTCGCAAAACGATCGCCTTCCTATATTCTAGATATCTTTGATTTTTTATCTAAAACCAACAATTTTTTTAAGCACCGAGGATTAGAAGCATGCATGGGCGCCTTCGAAAACGCGGTCAAAGAAAAGTATTCCCTCAAATTTTCCCTGTAGATTATTGAGGTTTGTGTAAGAAAGTAACACAATGCAGTTTAGACAAAGCTTTTACCACCAGGCGAAGGATTGCGCTATGGGTACCCCCCCCCCCCACATGGCAGTTAATTTCACTAATGTCTTCATGACGAAATTCGAGACACAGTTACTGAAGACATTCAAATCCCTACATGTTCATTAACCAATACTCTGGCTCAGGTTCATTGACGATGTATTTTTTGTCTTGGAAGTATCACAGGATACTTTAATGGACTTCTTGCATTTCTGTAACTGTTATCCTAGAAACTATGACTTTAAGTCCAACATAAAATTTGCGTCTAGTTTTTCAAAAACTCGAGTTGAATTTTTGGACACAAAAGTCAAGTTTTCTGGAGGCAGAATGGTGAGAGAGTTATTTTGCAAGCCCACGTCACCCCCCATTTATCTCCACCGCCGCTCCGATCATCCACATCATCTTATTTGGTTAAATCCGAAATCCCAATTTTTTAGGATAAAACGGATTTGTACTGACGTATGGGATTACTGGAAACATGCAAATACTTTTTTTATGTCATTATGTTAAACGCGGTTACAGGGAATCACGATTAAAGAGAATAGCAAATGAAATAGCTAAGATTAGCAAAGATAGTCAAACCTACGCGCATAATTTTAGCAAACACAATACAATAAATGACAGATTAGCTGGCACCGACATTTCGCTGGCATTTCAAAATTGTTGCATGGAAGTTACCAGCATGTGGCAAAAAAATATCCTCGTTTGAAACAGATATTTCCTCAGCCGGCTATTGTAGCCTTTAAACGGAATAAGAATATAAGAGAATTATTGACCTCTATATCTGACTCCGAGAAAACGAACATTGGAGTTACTGCACGCTGTACCTTATAGAACAGCCGCAAGATAGGTAAGCCCTGTTCATTGTGCAACAACATGAGTGAAGTGAATTCCATTAGAAATCATAACAGAAATGTTATGATTTATACAGAAGGTGGAACATGTAAAGAATCATGTATGCTGCAGAATGCACAAAACACAACTTAATTTATGTTGGTTTTACAACAGGATAATCAACCAAAATGTTTAAATGCGCACAGATTCGACGTCAGGCACAATAACAGTAGTTCGACCGAACATGCTGAAAATTTCATTTCAAGCGGCTGCAATTTTGCAGAAGACTTGAAAGTGCATATTCCCAGAAAATATTCTGAATCTGCTTCACTTTCACTTCTCAGAATGTATGAGGAGAAATGTTATCAGGTTATTAACATCACGCCCTGGAGGAATGAATAACATGGCAGGAGAATATCATCAAATTTATAAAATACTGTTTGATTAAATATTCTTCTTTCTCTCGTTTTCTTTCCATTTTTTCTGTCGTCTTCTTTTTTCCTGTTTTTTTTTGTCCTTTTCTTTTTGACTGTTATAAAATTGTAACTTAAAAACGGATGATGTCATTCCATCAACGTGTTGGCGCTAGTTGCTCTAGTTCAAACTTTACGTTTAAATTTCTGTAATTTTGAATTTTTATCACTTATTTTGAACTTGACAAATACAGACGTTCTGTTGAAATATCATTCGACTAATAAAATACCTTACAATCTAATCCTGCTCTTCCTCCTGACTGTTTACATTTGTGAAGAGCTACGTCAATCCTTTTAAAAATATTACTACTACTACTACTACTACTACTACTACTACTATTATTATTATTATTATTATTATTATTAGTATTGTTGTTATTATTATTATTATTGTTATTATTATTATTATTTTGTTGTTGTTATTATTGTTATTGTTATTATTATTATGGTTTGTCTTAGGTTCGGTCTTATTCGAGGGAGGATGTATGCGAGTAACAGGTTACTTTCTGTAACCATAGATGTCCGCAATCTTTCAACAGTCTTTCATGTGTTTAAGGTCCTCCTGATAACCCTTGCTATTCCTAAGAGACTAGCTTGAGAGTATTGACTACATAGTTGCCGGTTGTTCAGTTCTTGCCCTTACAGAATATAAAACCAGGCATGAACGAGTTGGTCAATAATTGAACTGGAGCTTATACCGTCACTATGATATCCTGCACCCTAAGAACTGTTTTGAACACCAGTAACTGATGGCGAGAATGCTACCAGCCTATGAGATTATGGGATACATAGGGATAGACAAATAAATACTAACAACCGAGACATCGTCATCAAAGACTTAAAACAAAAATTATGTCTGTTAATTGATACGACAGTGTCTATGGGCAGAAACATCTCAGCAAAGGAATTAGTAAAACTGTCGAAAGATATGAACATTAAATTTGAAATATTGAAATGACGTGGCAAGTAAAACTCCAAACCATTCCCGTTGTTGTTGTAGGTGCCCAGAGAATAATCAAGAAAGTTACTGACAACTTTTCTTCAACAGATCCCTGGGAAACCAAAAATGTATGAGACGCAAAAAATTGTGTTGACATCAACCGCCCACATTCTCAAGAAGTTTCTCTACATCAAATATGTACGTGCCGTGGGTCTCTGGTTGAGACACCGTCGAAAGATGAAATAAAATACAAACCAATGGGATAATAATAATAATAATAATAATAATGATAATAATGATAATAATGATGATGATGATGATGATGATGATGATGATGATGATGATACTAATAATAATAATAATAATGGCTTCTAATCTTAACTGATTGGAAGTGGTATCATGTACATTGTTTTGTCTTGGTATAAAATATGGCCTACAGCAAATATTTTGCTCAATACCACAGATTTGCTTGTCAGTTGTTTGACCTTAACCTTTTGAGCATGTCTCTTAGTGACTGACGATATGTGCATCTCTGATCACGATCGGAAGTAGTGGGGGAGCATCATAGCCATGTGTTGAGAGGGATTCTTTGGAGTTTGAATAATTCACCTCTGGAAACATAGCTGTTTCGTTCAACATCCTTAAACAACCCCTATTTAGGGACCTATTGAGCGGAATGGGTTAACCGACCAGAAGAAAATTCTTACTGGGCCCCACATGCAATGTCATGTGCTGTTTATCTTGATATGAGATCACAATATCGCGCACAAATGGTTGTGATGCATGTGGCTAGTGTATCCTTATCAGATGAGAAGTCATGATGGGTATACTGGGCTTCGTATATTTTACTCCAGTGTCACTTTGATTGCATGCACTGCTCTCTCACTCAATAATAATGAAAATAATAATAATAATAATGATGATGATGATGATGATGAAGATGATGATGATGATGATGGTGTTTCCAGCTGTTTATCATTTGTTCCGTGCAGTTTTAGATAATCCATATATAAGGTAGGAGTGATAGCAAAAGAAGCTGGTTGCTACCTAGCTCAGATACCAGGAAATCCCAAAATGGCAGAAATGCAAAAGATTTTGCTCATGGGAACGGCCCATATCCTACGTAAATTATTTTTTTATGTTTTCTTATACATTCTCTAGAACAATACTACGTGCAAAACCAAATATATGACACCCAGACGTAACACTAATATGAACTTCTAACTTCTCTCTTGAGGTCCCTGGGTGAGACTTGGAGCCACCTTGTGCAAATACAAAGCAAAGGTCAAACATATAATAATAATATTCTAAGGCGACATACTCTCTCCACTCCTTTTCTGCTTGTCATTGACACCTATATCTGACATGCTAAACAGAAATCGATGTGGATACAACTGCTACGGCAAATCAATCCGCCACCTCTTATATATGGTTGATCTAAAACTGTACGCTACAAATGATAAACAGCTGGAAACATTAGTACAGACAGTACATGGATTTATCAAAGAAATAAACATGAAATTTGGCTTAGAAAAATGTTCCAAAGGAAACTTGAAAAGAGGAAACCTTATTAAGAATAACAACATCACACTAGATAAAGCAAATGAAATAAGAGAATTATACCAAAGCCAGAAACACAAATATTTAGGAATCATGGCAAATACTGGTTTAAACTGTACAGAAATGCGATAAACAAAACAAAGCTCCAAAAATGGCTGAGAGGCTCAAGACTCAAAGCAGAGACTGAAGGATATTACTTGCAGCATAAGACCAAAGACTCCCCCACCAGAAATTTCCAAAAACATGTACTGAAAAGATATAAAGGTAACTGCAGAATATGTAGAGATGGAGAAGAAATACTAAATCTTATCAACCAGACCTGGCTAAGAAGGAATATATTCACAGAATTGGAGTCTATACACACTGGAAGCTAGGCCAACACTATGGAATAATGATAGAAAAATATGGTATACGCACACGCCAGAAAAGGTCACAGAAAATAGGAAAGCATCCATACAATGGATATACCAATACGCACAGAGAAATTAAGCCCAATAGGCCGAATATAGTTGTCAGAGATCGTTAAGAAAAATAGTTTCTGATCAATGTATCGATACCAATAGATAACAATGTTTCTCTAAAAGAAGCGGAGAAACTATCAAAACAGAAAAGCAAAGAATTAAATGTAACTTGAATGTGGAATCTGAAAACAGAAAGAAATCCTATTAGAGTAGGCGCATTAGGTATGATACAAAAGAAGGTTCAGGCGAATATATAAAGAAAAAACACCAGGACTTACAAGTAAATATAATATTATAAAAATAGCAAAAGCCTGACACCGCAAGCATCCTACATCAAACACTTTCAATACGGTAAAAATAAGAGCATCACAAACAACCACAGCACATACCTGCGCTCGGTAATGCGGTGAAAGCACGTGATAAAAAATAAAAGTACTGAATAAGGAGCATTAGGAGCAGTTTCCAAAGGCTTTAAAAAACAGATGATAATACTAGAGCTGCTATTAGGCTCCACGTTTTCCAGACGAAAGCATTAATGTGTATAGCTTGCATTCTAAGGAGCGTATTGTCTTCTTGAGAAGCAGGAGAATGCACTACTTCAAACCTTTGGCGATTTGTTATTGCCTGCTTTCAAGAAAAGAATAACCGGTAATTAAGAACTGTCCGAGAGTCTTTCACAATAATAATAATAATAATAATAATAATAATAATAATAATAATAATAATAATAATAGTAATAATAATAATAATAACGCTATTGATATTAATGATATTACCATCATGCCTCTCATCACCAGCAGCAAGGACACTTATTATTCTTATCACTTTTGAGGCAAAGAAATAGCAAAATCGTGTGCACGCCGAACAAAATGCTTGGGAACACAAACCACATCCAATGCTTGAAAATGACTACATCTCACTCCTTTGAAACTTCATCGTTCAAACTGACAAAAAGATCCAACTATGAAATAGAACGTTCTGAGATAAATTTCTATATTTGTATATTAAGCGATGTTTAAGTGGAAGAATGGTAAACACAAATCAAAAATCGAAGAAACTCAATAACATTTGTTAAGATCTCTAATCTTAATGGTTTGGGATTTATGATGATAGATTCGTCCTATAGATATATTATATAATTAAATTTAAACTTCTAAAGGAAAACATTAGAGGAACATTCGAGAATGCAGTATTATTACTAAAGCAACATGGATAATATCTTTGGAAACAATTAAATACGTATTATGTAGAAATGTTGCCAAACTAGCGAATACAATTGTGTAATGGGAGATTAAACTTTCCCTCCACAGAAGCAATATAAATTTCCATCATATTATACAATCGTAAATTCAATATTCTAATATAAATTGATAGTAATTATATAAATTAAAATTGTTTATCCTAATAGAGGTAAATTTAGTTTTGCCAGTTACAGTTGCATGTAACCATTTCCTCTTATAAATTCTATTGTGATATAGTAAACCCTTAATGACACTTTACCATTTACAATGTTAGCAAAAGTTCTCAGTATATTAATATAAGTTAAAGTGACTTATTGTTTTATGATATGATTGCATGTTGTTACACATCGTAGTTTATTGAAATATTGCCAACCGACTGCCTCTAGTGATTTTAGTTTCTCAAACTCTGTATCAGACCGAGTTTCTGTTCCAAATGTAACACGTTTTATATTGAGAAATGGAACGAGGGTGCAATTTTGTTATCTTGCAATAAATATAAAACAAATGTAATATGCTTTGCAAAAGTTATTTCCTATATTACGTAAGAGTCTTACTGATTTAGATATTGTATTGTAATACGGTATGCAGCACCGTGGTATATATATATATATATATATATATATATATATATATATATATATTTACTCATTTACTTGTTTCAGTCATTTGACTGCAGCCATGCTGGAGCACCGCCTTTATTCGAGCAAATCGCCCCCGAGACTTATTCTTTGTAAGCCCAGTACTTATTCTATCGGTCTCTTTTGCCGAACCGCTAAGTGACGGCGACGTAAACACACCAGCATCGGTTGTCAAGCAATGTTAGGGGGACAAACACAGACACACAAACACACACACACACACACACATATATATATATACATATATACGACAGGCTTCTTTCAATTTCGTCTACCAAATCCATTCACAATGTATTGGTCGGCCCGGGACTATAGCAGAAGAAACTTGCCCAAGATGCCACGCAGTGGGATTGAACCCGGAACCATGTGGTTGGTTAGCAAGCTACTTACCACACGCCACTCCATATATATGTAGGGAGAATCGACATAAATAGACGAAGACAGGTCGTCTAGACAACAAACAGATGTATTAGTATAACACTCGTGAAGTGAAAAAGACTTAAACGTTTCCAGCCTATGCTCTTCCACAGAAAGGAACACAGAAAGAAATAAGGAGAGAAAATAAAGAATGCGTAGTAGCTAGCGATATATCATGCCGAATGCCGATGTATGTATGTATGTATGTATGTATGTATGTATGTATGTATGTGTGTATATGCTGAATTCAATAAAAAGTTTAGACTACTCACCAAGAACGTATTTATTGCACACGACGTGTGCTCTATAAATATAATGTTTACAAGGTGCAGTACTGCGGAGCATAAAATACAAATTTTCATAAAATGATATACAAAATGTGTTTCTTTAGCCTATAAGCTTTTACTAGTAATGTATTCCTGAAACAATAAGATGCAAATCACAGTGTGAATAAGACACGCTCATCATCTAAAGCTAAGTATAACCTAAGAATGCTTAAAGTGATTTATAAATGTGCCTGCAAATGTGAAATTTACGTAATTCATTATTCCAAATGTTACCCTAGTCGGCAAAGTGCACCACTTTCACGTAATGTTTTACCATGCTTCTAAAACAAGGAGCAATTTCAAGACCCTTCATCTAGAAACAAATTAGGAAGACATCTGCTAATATATTTCCATACTTTATAGAATTCCACACGCAAAACAAAATGGAAATATTATTTTCAAATAATACTAAAATCCTAATACATGTCGATTAACAAACTTTTACATACCAAAAAGGCAAATGTGATGAAGGCTTTAAGCATAGAATTTTGGTGGTAAACTTTACATAAGCATGAGTTGTGCACCATATAAATTGCAATTTAGAAGTCGAAACTGCTCCAAATCATGAAAAGGAATCTGTGATAGACCGGAAAGGTTGATAAGGGAGAACTTAGGAGTTAGTTTTTGAAAGGAAATATAACGTCCATTACGAAAGAAATTTACTAAAGAATTGTTTTCGAATATGTTTAAAAGAAGACATTTCTCCCATACATCCATACGCACATACGTACATACATACATACATACATACATGCGTACATGCATACATGTGAACATAAGAACATACATACATACATACATAAACATCGAAGTGACAAGTCGCGTATTTGGCGTGGGAGACTATCGAAAATACGATGAATACTATCTCCAACTTTGTAACCACAGCGATTCCACCTGTACCCTTTCTTCCTTTCTCGTCAGCACCGTGCATTCCTTACTCTTTCTCTCCCTTCTACACCATCAACTATCAGCCAGCGAGCGAACTTGCCACTACCCCTACAATTACCGTATTCCTGTTGTATAAGGCGCTATTTGTCTTGTTTAACTTTCATGTTGTGATAATGGTATTTTTAATCTAAAAAAGGATTTTATATCGACGAAATGTTTTCGTTGTTATTATATAAAGATAAAATCATGATAATAACAAAACATCTCATAGTTGTAAAATAAGGCATTTTGAAATTACATATACGTCAACAACGAAAAAGCTAACTGCAGATTCGTTGCTCTATAGGTCTTTTAAACACCGGCGCGCTTCGTGTGTGGATAAAACACTGATGTCGGACAAAGAATAAATATATATAAATAATATTTCTTCTTTCTTGATGCTGATTCTTTGAAGGTGTTGATTCTTCGAACAAAATGGTAACATTTAGTAGAGATGACCTGGAATTTGTTCATTTTCGATTACTATCGTGAACAGCAGTAGCTTTCTTCAACCGAATACACGTAGTTGATTGGTTGGAATTACCCAAATACGATAACTTTAATACGAGATAACTTCTAAAATACAAAATTTTGTTAAAAATGTTCCGAGTAATCCGTGTTCTATGTGAGAAATTCTACCAGTATTCGAAGCTTCAAATTGTTTAGTTAACAAAAATTAATCAAAGAATCTATGATTGAGATGCAATAGATCCGAGCCACAACTATCAGCCTTTTGAAATAACTGGTTAATCGTCAGATGAATTTACCGAAGGAGCCTTTTATTCACGATCGTAGTTTTCGAATGAAACTTGAATACTCCATACAGAGAGTTACTACAAACATCATGGCTGGACACAACATCAACAATACAATCGAGGAACAGAACGAAAACAACAGCTCAACAGGTAAACAAATTCCTTCTAGTTGTACTTATAGAAGAAACCGTAACTATAAAACTCATTTCTCTTGGAGTTATGAATTGAATAATAATCTATTTAACTGCTACGAAGAAACGAAACAAACCCCCAATTCTGGCTATATGTATCCACTGAAATCATATTGGGACGATCTGCATCCAGAATTAAATGATTTTACAGCGAAGCAACAATGCCAAAAAGCAACATTTGTAGGACATAGAGGGAAGGTTAGTGACTGTAACTTTATTAAATTCCAACTCATTCCATAGTGCCTGTAGTAGTAGTAGTAGTAGTAGTAGTAGTAGTAGTAGTAGTAGTAGTAGTAGTGGTGGTGGTGGTGGTGGTGGTGGTGATGGTGGTGGTGGTTTTGGTGGTGGTAGTCAGGATTATATGCCGGTGGAATGTACCCTTAGTGAAATATTTCTAGAAAAAATAACTTTGGCTTTGAAGGTCTCACTCGAGGAGAGATAATTCTCTACCAAAGTAAGTGAAAAACCACCTGATACGGTATGAAAAGATGTTAACGAAATTTTTGATGAGTATTTACAGCAGTGTGATGAACACACATACTTGCAGATTAACGCCTGTCTACAAGAGCTGGCTACTACTGTGAAACAGTACATGAATGATATAACCGAAATAACAAAGAAAGTACCAATATGTGTTTTGAAGACAGAAAACAAGATAACTGGTTTACGGAAGACCATCAGTCATGTAAAGATGCTTATTGCATGCAAACAAGCAAATCTTTATACGTTCCACCAACAGAAAGTAAAGAAGGAGATAGAAATAATGTTTGGAGACAGCAACAAGGGGACACTCACTTGCAGACTGATTACCCTAAAGCAAGAGCTAAAAGCTGTCAGTTATAAACTCCGTCATCAGAAGTGAATAACCGAGAGAAGAACAATAAACAAAATATTTAAACGCAACCAGGCAGTAGTATATAGAGACATGAGAGGAGGATCAATAAATATCACGAACGCTGCATCACCAGAAGATATAGACTCCTTCTGGGGGAAAATCTGGAATGAACAGAAGGAATTTAACCAAAAATTTATTGCTTCTGCGTTACATCCAAGACATACAACATCGATGGTGAAACTCTTGCCATTGTGATCTAGAAACTCCAGGATGGAAAAGCACCTGGAAGGGACTTGATTGTTGGATATTATAGCATAAGAATCTAGCATTCTACCGACCATACTTTATCAATCTGTACCAGCAAACTTTCATTGGGAACAGTAGCATACTACACTGGCTAGCTCTGGCAGACAAAATTTATTCCCAAATGCAGAACCACCTATATGGCAAACGTTACCGGCGAATTACATGACAGAACTTTATGTATATGTTATATACAGCATGTTTAAACCCCTTCCTCCAAGACTATTGTGAAACCAAAGACATTATCACAGCAGAACAGGCAGATAGGAAGAAGGGAGTCTGGGAATGTATCGAGAAATTGCTAATCAACAAAACTATGATGTCAGAGGTGCGAGAGCATAGAAGGAACATAGTTTCAATGTGGTTAGATTTCACGAAAGCCTTTGACTCTCTTCCCTACTCATGGATGCTAGAGGCCCTTCAACCTGCTAAAGTTCCAGTGAGAATAGTCAAAGCCATAGTTGACCTGATTTTATCGTGAGCCACCATCTTGAAATTAAACACAAAGAGTAACTGTATTATCACCGATAGAATTCAATATCACAAAGGCATATTCCAAGGAGATTCTCTGATGTTGTTTATACTTTCAGTAAACTCCTTGTTATACATGTTAAGGAAGTCTGAAAGGTATCTCACTGGTTCACAAGGAAACAGAAATACCAAAATTATAAACTGTTCCTATGTGAATGACTGAAAAGTTCATGCAAAGAATTTGGATGATATGAACCTTGTTACAACATTCTCAAAGGATGTAGGTTTATAATTTGGTCAAGAAAATATTGTTATGGTTTGAACAGGGGAAAAACCTATAAGCCACACTAGTAGCATCTCCGCCAATGATTTGACTGTTTCCTCTGTATCTGGCGAGGAATGTTACAGGTATCTAGGTATCTAGGTGTGGATGAAAATATATCTTACAATGGCGCGTGTAACAAAACACGCGTCACTAAATAATATTACAGCCGAATAAAGAAAATTTGGACTTCAGAACTCTCTACATTCAATAAAACAGTGAACCACAATGTGTTTGCAGTGCCAGTACTCATGCCAACTTCTGGACTGCTAGGTTGGACGCTTGATGAGATCCGAGCCATTGATGGGAAAACCTGAAAAATACTAACAAGCACACATAATTTCCACAGAAACAATGATGTTGACCGCCTGTACCTGAAACGTAAACAAGTCGGCAGAGGCTTAACATGCCTTTGAATGTCGCATTTTATCCTTTCGGCAACATCGTTTAACCACCAAACGTTGACGTGCATCATTTGACCAAGTTTGCATACATGAAGCTGATAACATCATAAGACAGCTCCTTGAGCAACACTCTTTGTCTGATAACCTAGAATACATGTCCAAGGAAGTCGCACAACTCTATTGCAACATATCGTCAGATGAAAGGATGAGGCTATATGAGCAGAAGACTGTTACTAGAAGGCTCCTTGATGATAGTAAAATCAATCATCAAAGCAATTTATCATGAAGGAATAGCCGGATAATTACCACCCACTTTGAGGTGTATGCGTTTGTAATTCAGGAACAGGAAATATCAACCAAGTAACTGAGGCACAAAAGGGATAGAGATGTAGGAGAATCCGTACAATGTGACAACCGATGCAGTCTTTGTGGAGTTCACACTGAATATATCACCCACATCATAAGCAGTTGTTCGAAAATGTCATCACGGTATTATCTACCCATGAGACATGACGTTGTAGCTAGGACACTCTATAATGAAATCCATTGGAAGGATAATCCCGAGGACTCACAAATAAGAACCCACAATATGGTAGAAGCCATAGCCACTCATAATAAAAAGGAATACTGGTGGAACGTACCAGTGAAGACCTCTGTAAGATGTACGCACAACAAACCTGATACAATGATTTGGGATAGAGAAGAGAAACTGTGAACAGTTGTAGAAATTAACTGCCCAGCAGATGTTAACATAAAGCTGAAGGTCAGTGAAAAAGAGAAACTTCTGCTGAACTATAGATGTATCTGCAGATACTCTATCCAGATTACAAGTTCAGGTTTATAACTGTAATTATTGTGGATCTGGGATATGTAACACACTGCTTAAATACCAGTCTTGAGAAATTAGGCTTCTTAAAACCAGAAAGGGGGAAACTAATTTGAAGACTACAGATCCAATCCATCACTGGAACTGTAAAAATCTGTAAAAAGTTTATCATTTAAATATATATGAGCATGTCTAGATATGTAACTCTATGCGTGAGTATACATACATAAAACATTCAAATCTACACATATACCTACATACATACATGAATGCAATCGTACATACATACATACATACATACATACATACATACATACATACATACATACATACACACATACAAAAAATTCCTGTTGTTGATGCTGAAATTCCACCGAAGGAACCTTGGATTTAGGTTAGAGACCGGTTCTTTCTCTTTTGGGAAGACATTTTAAAATAGACTGAATAATGAAATGCATACATACATACATTGTCAGCAAGGATATTCTTGACACTAACAACTCAGATATTTGAAGCGCCACCAGGTTGATTCAATAGGATCCCAACGTAGTTGTGATCGGATGGATTCGCGGTATCGAGAATAAATTAGCCGGAAGATTCGCACAGTTGGACATCATGTAACTGTATCCTTTCATATCAGATTCTGTCAGAAACATTATGAATGCTAGAAAAGACGCAGTTTCACACGTTAGCAGAAGAATCTCTAAGCCTTCAATTAATAGAGATATCTTAAAGAGAGCCACAATGATGCATTAGCGAAAAGAAGATTTTCCGAAAAACTAGCATATATTGAGGATCCCTACCTCCACACCCGCACGCCTGGAGGACCAGAAAGGGAAAACTAATCTAGTTGAACTCTCCATTTAAACTAGAACTTCCCAGCAACGTAGCGAGGGGTTACCTGGCATTGATTAAGAAGCATTTCCCCAGGGACTACAAGTGCTATAAATAAAGTTTTCCATCCACATGACGTAAAGATGAGACACCTCTGCTTAGACAACATTGCTTCTAATATTGCACGCTACAACAGACGCAAACATGCACCCACACAACGTCCTACCCTAACGTGTAACCTCCGAAACCCAACCAGCTGACCTGTAGGAAAATCTTTCCTCGCAAAGTCTGTGATCTTCAGAGCCTGCCTTACATCATCCAAGGGTATCACAAAATACTACACGGACAGGATGACTACAATGGAAGGTGCACATACAGAATATGCAGTATAGAAGGATTACCACCTCTTCTTCTTGCCTTGCCTGAAGACCTCACGACTTCCAGAACGCTACACCCAACATAAATGAACCTTCATCGACGGGATTCCACCTTACTCACCCGTTACTCACAGTAGACAGCTCTGTCTCTGTAAAATAAAACTGCATATATTCTCCACCAACGTGAAGTATTTATCAACAGGTAACACGAAGTATCATATTGCTCCTAAAAAAAGGTACGTCTTACTAGTGAAGGTGAAGCAACTGGCCGCCGATAACCCAGATGCACCACCTTAGGTTTGGCTGTGCCTCAGTACAGGCTGAGCTTTAACATCAGTGGCGCATCAACACAGGCTGCTCCATAACCAAGGGTAGGGTACCTAACCACATGCGTGGGCCAACCTTATGCATTCCTAGTAGCCTCATAGATCGCCTCCATACATGTTGATGTGCAATTATACACACACACACATATATGTACGTATGGCATTCTTTCTACTCCCTAAATTCAACGCTGTTGCAACTACTTTTTTAAATGTGGTCTTATCTCTCCTTCTTGTAGTGAAAATTTGAAATATCTACACATATTTAGAAAACATAAAACCAAAGAAACGTAAGTAGACCTCACATATGATTGGCTTCTCCATTCGACCTGTATTATCTTAATTGATTTATATTATTCAAAATAATATTGTAAGAATTTTGTTCGATGTAAACATCAGGGTAACGTCTTTCGGTATATTTATCAAGTAATCAGTACTGTTTTCCTTCCTAACATTTCAACTGATAGATTCTTTGCAAATATTCAACGGATGGTGTCTACATTTTCTTTATCCGACATCCATATTTTCATAAATGTATAAACTTATAATTTTTTAAAAAATTTATACCTTTAAATTAACAAGGAGCATTGATGCATTTTCCAGTCGAAGATGATGTATGGGCGTTGAGCTTTTTCCGAACGACCTGCACAAATGATTTGTTTATAGTGATTAACTGTATGTGCTATACATTAGTTCACTTCCACCATCAAATCGATATCGTCTGAACAGGTGCACAGCGTACACGCGCCAGATGTCGAAGTGATCGCAGGGCAAGAGATGAAGTCTTTCGCACAAGAACACAACGCACCACATGGTCTAAGAATTGCAACCACGCATTCGTGATCTTTAGGCCAGTCTTTCTCACGAATGGAGTATTACATATAAAAATTCCAATAGTTTAGGGCGCACCTCTATTTATGCATTTAACCCTGCTGATCAGTCTTCTAGTCTAAACCAATTTACCCCCAATATTTTTTCTCTCTTTATTTTTTCCAACATTTTTCTTTTTTATCTCCTATTGTTTTATTTCCTTGTTTACCCTTAATTCCATTTATCATATTTTGTTCTATTTCTTTTCCTTTTTCTCCCTATTCCATTTTGTTCCATTTCCATGACTACACAAATTTTATTTCAGAGATTTGCCAGTGACTGCCTTTGAACTTGTCTCGATAGGGTTAAATATTTGCTTGGCGTCCACTATCTGCTATATTTAGATATGCTACGCCTCTTTTCGCAATAGTGGGTGAGGCTGCTAAGTTTAATGACTTATAAGAAATCTTAATACATCCAACTGTCTTTACGATCACATTCTCTTATCTAATCCTCTTGATTGACAGCCACTGAACATACCTTAAATTTCGTAAATGCTGATATTCTGATTAGAAATGTCACTTGTTAGTGAGCTGTTGATTAATTAAGAAGTATACAGAAAATTTAACACTTGAGTTTTATGGAGGCAGAGTTTGAGGGTTGTATATTGATAAATATTTCCTAAATTCTGTTTCAGAAGTGTGTATTTTACAATATATCATTTTTGACCTGAAAATTTAATAATTTGAAATTTAAAAAAGAAAAAGAATAAACATGGAAACAGTCTTCCGACTTCCTCGTATACAAATATATATTTTCTTTAAATGTTTTTAACTAATCAAATTGCCTATAGAACAACAAACACTTACAGAGAAACAAGGAGACCAACATTATTTACATCCGCCCAAATCCTTTTGTGAGTATCAAACCACAAGCGAACAAATTTTCTATAGTAGCAACACAATGATATGCCTGGCTGATAAAATCCAGCTTTCTAATAAAAACAAGAAATACCCTCTAAATAACGACGACTAAAGAAAATAACCGGCTAAAACATACTACATTCTTGCTTTTTGAACCACTAACAAATTTCATCACAAACAAGTTGGCACACACAGTTACTAAGGTTTTAAAAACTTGACTTTGTACCTTTGACATTTACATTTTCAAAGCAAAGATTAAATCCAACAATACAAAAATTAGCTAAAAGTACCTACACATCCTGCACCTACCGAAGAAATGGGACACTCTTACAAAGTTCTACATATATTAATAAATTCTAAACAATAATATAAGCCCTAAGTCTAATCAATAACAATTTCTCCACATAACAAACCGCTCTAAAATCCAAGTACCACTCCATTTAAACACACGTAGTCATGGACGATTTTAAGTCAACAGAGTCTATATAAAGCCAAGATTAACTTCAATGCATCACACTCCGAACTTTCAATTGACAGTTGTCAATTCTGAAACATGACTGTAATTACATAAATCTGATGATTGCGTAACGCGTGAAAATAACGTGAAAATCAGACTAAGTTGGTATTATCATTGATTGATATATTCTTCTATAGACAATCATACAGCCTCGGATAATTGTGAGTGTGTGTTTTTGCGCGCGCGTGTGATTGTGTGCGTGTGTGTGTATATATATGTATACATGTATGTATATATGTATCGGAAAGATATGAGAGGAACATGTAGAAAATTATCTTCAATATTTTCATAACTCGCTGACGCTCATTATGTAATCGTTTAGCAACCAGACCCCGCTCAGCGTACTTTGTCTTCAGGTTTAGTTATCTCAATGCAGTTTACATTGTCGCAGCAATAAACAGGTAAGAAAATGAAATATAATGCATATATGCATAAAAATATGAATATCAATGAATACATAGACACACATATATACATATCCACACACCCATATATCTGTTTGTATATATGTCATTTAGAGATAGAAGTCCCCATGCAATTCATCAAATCCTAATATACATCACATCATATCATAGAATTTATTTCAATACTTACTATTTCATTTTCAAATTTCGCTTCTACATCTGTTTCCTTGGGTGTGTTTAACGTTCCCGAGACCCACAGTCTTTCTGAGAAACATGTCTTAACTGCAACCCCAATCATCAGGACTCTCCATAACTTATTTATAACTCTATAACTATTTCTATATATTTTCATATTTTGTCAGTTACGAATGTAATTAACATACATGCGGGTGTGCAAATAAATTCGCCGAAACTTGTCATGCAAGCCATAATTTAATTAATTAAAATTTTAAAGCTAAAATCAATCGTGACTTGTGCATGAGAACATACATATGAATTAAAAATATGTAGGAATGAAGAAAACTATAATATAATAATGAAAATAATATATAATATAATGATGATAAAATAAACATAGACAAAGAAATATATATTCGAAAGAAAAAGATAGATAAAAATTGTAAACAAATGCGAATGAATGACAAAATGCAAAAAGTATTAAAAAATATATAACGTAATTTAAGGAAAAAATAGTTTTAAATGACAAAATATAATAATCTTAATTGAAAAAGTAAAAATTAGAGCGTAATATTAACGTAAAAAATTTGAGCGTGATAATCTCGGGAATGTTAAACGCACCTCTAGAAACACGTGTCGGTTCACAGAGATCACATCTCTCAAAGTGATTTGATCAATCCAGTGAAAGTTACAACTGTCATGTATGTTTCAACGTTTGCAGATCTGCAACAGGACTCTACAGTCATCTGAGAGGTCATAGATGAAAAGTATGAGGTGCCATTGACAACGAGGAAAACATATCTTATGCCATAATAAAAGTATTTTTTAAAAATCAAAAATTATAGCTAGACATCCTTTACAGTGTTCACATAACATTTAACAGCAGATAGGATGCCGGTATTATCATGCAAGTAAATGTTTTCCAATATTCAGATGTCGTCCACTCCTCTATGTCAGCTAGCTAACTTTCAGCTTCAAGTTTAATCTTTATGCGCTCCAACGACAATAACTGTTCACCAATACATCAAGCGGTTCCTGAGAAAAGGAGACATTAAAAATTGTCAAATTTAGCAAGAACGCCATTTACATACACAGACACACCAACACACACACATACAAACACATACACACACATACACACACATACACACACGCACGCCCACATACACACATATATATATATATATATATATATATATATATATATATATATATATATATATTTTAAAATACGACTTCTGCTTCTAATGTATAGATTTCACTTCTGTCATATACGCTATTAATGTGTGAGAATGATTTATAAAGAAAATTGTATTTGTTATGCAACATGTAGACTTAACATTCAGTATTAGTCTAACGTACTACGGAGTGAGATTTTTCCGAGTTATTAAATTCTGAATGAATTAATCTTCTGTACTGCAGAGATAGTGACATTTTGAAATGTGTGCGTTCTTTTCATTTTTTGAAGACATAGCAGTAGTTGCAATATTGTCTGCTTCCCAGTTCTAAGCCAAATGTGCAACAGAGCGGATATTTCTCGATCAAATTAAATGAAGACAAACGAAACAATGGCTAAATTTGAATTCACTATATTAAAGAATTAAATTATGGCAAAGCATTTATCCCGAACTCTTTGACGTTTGTTTCACATTTAGCACATAATTTATATCAAACGATTTCCAATAGTGCAGTTTTTAGCATATCATTTATTTACAGCAACGATTAGAGATTGTGTCAGCCATCGTCTTTATTAGGCTGAGTATTCGTTCTTAACATAAAATATATCAATTTTATGAAAAGGAATTTTACAATATAAACGCTAGGCGTAGTGCTTCGAAGTAAGATTTCTCATATATGTGTTTCTATGTAAAACTTCTCATACATGTGTTTCTAAGTAAGATTTCTCATATAATATTGAATTATCTGATACACATACCAATCAACAAAACATTCCGCTTTCTATGATATTCGTGACACATTGTAGGAAACTGTGTTATTTTTACATATATTATCATGGGTCCGACATCGCTATACATACCACTATTTATTCTTTCTAGACGTGATTCTACAATGCGTTCTTAATTATGATGGGATTTGACAAAAAGAGATCGTCTCAAGAACAAAAATTATTTCGAGGATTCGTTTTAGCAATTGCTTCACCAAATAAGTTTGCATTCCACTGAAAAATTAAACTGAAAACTGTATATCAAAACGTCTATATGCAGACACCAGACTACATCCTTAAATATTAACTCTGGAGCATAATTCAACACAATATATTCATGCACTTTTTATAAAACTTTTCTTTTCATACTCTTGCCAGCGAAGTTTGACACACATTCGAGCTCCTCCATATTGAGCTACATGTGTCCACTGGATGTTTATAAAAGAGATTACGAATAAAATACTGCAATCAATATAATAAATCAAACCCATTTTAATAACTTTTGCCTTAAAACAATCAAATGGCTGTGACCATAGTAAGCTATGAAATTAAATTTGTTCTGAAAAGCTTGTATATGTATCTCTAAGTTCAACAACAGGGAAATTAAAGATTGAAGCTTATAAGTGATATTTCTACGAGGAAATTTTGGGACCGCCAAGAAATAATTAAATGTGAATTGAACAGCTTCTTTTGTCTTCAAAGACTGTTACATGTAACAGTCTCCATTAAAAATACAATGGAGCCGATTAAAAATCGTTCATATAATTTGACATGTACTCTAAGCAGTCTCGAATGAAGAAAAAAAATCAGAAATTTGGCCTCAAACAACTTTAGCATATACTAGCAGTATAGCCCGGCGTTGCCCGGGAATATGTTAGGATTATTAAGTGACCAAGCGCTTTATTTCAAGCCAAATTAAATGACACCGACATCAAATTTGAGCGAAATCCGTAGAAATTAGTAAAAGCAATTTGATTGGGAAATCCAATAAGGAATAATATTATCGATTATTTCCACTCGCCGATTGGTCTCACCGGGAAATGCGATATGTGGAAGCTAAACGGCATGTCTGACCCCGAGGGATAAAGCTACATCCTTGAAATGAAAACAGTTTCACCCCTCCCGCACCCTGTAACAATGGTAATCTCAATCAAGTGGGGCGTCAGGGACTTCATTAATAAGCGTGTTCCGTTGCTCTGTTTAGGCGGAAGCAACTTTCTGATTAGCATAATTGGGCATCCAACCCTTAGCCTAAGAATGTGAGGTGGAAGCCCTGCTGGTTCCAATGAGTTGAGAAACTCGATAGAGTAATTGACAATGTTTTGGGGATCAGAGATCCGGATTTCAGCTTATGAACTGGTTGTTGATAGCACTGACAGTTACGTTTTGTGGGGCCAGGATGGTTCTTGCACTGAGCCAACTGATGTCTGCATACTCACATTCCACACTGGGGTACACTGCTTCCAAAAGATCGGAAGGGTTGTCTACGCTGTTGCATAGATCAGAGCTGGATATATCACCCCTATCATTCCCAAAGACCTTACCGTCTCCAAGGGCTAAAATGTTTTCAGCAAATGCTGCAGACGTGCTATCACCAAGCAAGTGCGTACGCATGTTTGTGCTTAGGCTTAAGGTCTTGACCTAGAGCCACAAAGTGGGTGACTTAAGGCATGCGCGTACTTCATCAGCCCGGTTCCCTTTAGGGATGACAGGTAGGGTTTGTCGGGAATCTCCTGAAACCAATATAGTTACACCACCCATAGAAGCTGTAGAATCCCTGATAACTTTCAGTGACCGGTACCAGTGCCTCAATGGCATCCTTATTGCTCATTGTCCATTCGTCCCATACAATGAGACGGCACTGTCTCAGACCTACAGCTTCCTTTGAATATTTGCCAATGTCGCAAGTAGGAATCTCGGCCCTCACCAAATATAAAGGCAGCTTGAATGCTGAGTGCGCCGTCCTACCTCCCAGCAATAACGTAGCAGCGATGCCCGAGGAAGCAACGGCTAGCGTAATTTGTTTCCTGTGATTAATCTTAGCGAGTATTGTGTTACAAAGTATTTACCGGTACCTCTAACATCATCGAGTAAAAAATACCGCCCGCCGGTTTTTCAACGGCATTAACGACAGTTTCGTACACCAGCCTCTGATCATGGAACAATTTCGGTTCATTTACTCTCAGGTACTCCGCAAGGCCATCAGCGTTATGCGACAAATCCAGAAGTAAATTTGGTGGGAGTGTGTTAACGTCCTGTCGCAATGAGGATGGCAAACCCAATGTGTTCAATGCCGCCCCACCCATTTTGAGCAGGGCCTCATCGATTTCAATCAGCGCATTATTGTAGATCAGTTCATTGTATCCAATGTCAGGATGAGGACATTGTTGCTTTGTCAGTCATCATTTGCCTTGACCACCGAGAAGACACAATTACGTACAGAGAATTTCATAAACAGAAATGAATGGAAAAAGGTTTAGAGATTAAAGTTTTAGATTAACACTTGCACGATATTTACTAAGAAAAGTATCAGATTTTTTGCGTGGAATCAACTACCATGGCCTCCTAATATACTACAAAATCCATTTTGTGGTCCAAAAAACGGGGTTGGGTGTGGTGGAAGCCTCGATAGTTTCACCCCTATACCCATTGATCATTTCGCCATCTATTTTTCAATATAAGCGGGAAAATACAGCGATTAAGAATATGGAAAACTTTTGTTCTTAATGTCAAATTTATCATGCAAATCTCCAGGCAAATTTTCAGATAACCCTCGCACGATTTTCCCTAAGAAACAAGAATCGGATTTTTTGCTTGGAATAAACTACCCTGGCCTCCTAATATGCTACAAAACCCTTTTTGTGGTCCCAGAAAATGTGTGGGGTGTGGTGGAGCCTCGGAAATTTTAACCATTTATATTATGTAATTCACTGAAAAACTGTTACCGACCACTTACTTTCTATATTGGTAAATACATGGATTCTCAACAAAACACTTTTTTACTCTGTGTAAAATAAAAACAAAACTCTTTCACGCCCAAAGTAATGTGTGTGTGTAAAAGAGGGGAGAGAAAGCTGAACTATTTAGAATAAATAAATGATTTAGAATAAATATATTTTAATTGTTGTGTGAGAAAGTATATATACTCTGATTATAAAATATAGTGCCTTTCAAAACATCCTAAATTTCAATACTATATCTCGTGTTTAAGAAAAGAACATTTTACATTTTTATTTTTGGTGAACGCTGTCACTTACCCTATATCTCCCTCAAACACACACACACATACATCAACACAACTTCTCTCTCTCTCCCTCACACACATTTTCACTTCGCTATGGCAAGAAAGGACTTAACTCATGTTAACAAACTTCAAAATTGGTAAAAGTTAAAGTTGAAAATCGATTGTTACTGCTACCCGCAGGTACCACTGGAAAAATAATAGTACGAAAATACAGCTAGGATCGTGACGAATGTCCTCCTAAAATTGGAGCGACATGCGTGCTAATTTGTGGACGTGCATAATTTACATTCACGTACACCCCCACACTCACACATCCTGCCTTTTATATATGCAGGTGCGTGTTCGTTCAACTTAAAAGCAGGGATTAAGAAGGAAAACAGCACTACTGTAAATATTTATAACAAATTATAGTGTAAAGAAATATCATATCCCGCAGTGCATCGCTCCATAAAGCTGTCTATATTAGGAACAAAATCAATATTATAAACATGGCAAAATCATACATTTTCAGCTAGATCAGTATAGGAAATTATGATGATATTAGGAATTAAATAAAATTAAATTACGCTAGAAGAAAAATAACACAAATATTAGTTTCAAAAAGCAAAGAAGCATTTAAAAAAAGAAAAAGAAAACGTTTTTACACATGCGTTAGAGAAATTAATTTTTTTCTTAATTCTGATTAAAGAAGAAAATACAAGTGAAAAGAATTAGTGTTACTAAAACAAAACAAAAAAGTATGTTATTTTTGATTTCTAGAAAGCCAAGTAATTCTAATAGTATTTATATTATTAATTATGCAATATCTCAAATAAATATATATATTATTTTATTTTCTTTAATGTTAAGATTATATTTTATATTTGCATCTTGTATTACATAAGAGACACACTTTTGGAAATGAACTTCTGTGTTATTCTTTCATTCTTTCTTTGAGTCTGTACACACACACACACACACACACACAAATATATATATATATATATATATATATATATATATACATATATGTATCTTAATGAAAATAAAAAGCAAAAACATCTGATATATACTAACACTTTCGTTACTGAAAAAGAAAATTTCTCCACACAACACACACACAAACACACAGACACACGCATACACATATATAGCATATATATATATATATATATATATATATATATATATATATATATATATTATATATATATATATATATGTATGTATATATTCGTTTTCTTTTACTTGTTTCAGTCATTTCACTGTGGCCATGCCGGAGCACGGCCTTTAGTCGAGCAAATCTGCTCCAGGACGTATTCTTTGTAAGCCTAGTACTTTTTCTATCGCTCTCTTTTGCCGAAACGCTAAGTTACAGAGACGTACACACACCACCATCGGTTGTCAAGCGATGTTTGAGAGACAAACACAGACACACAAACACACACACACACACACACATATATATATATATATATATATTCATATATAATATATATGTTTATATATATATATATGTATATATATATGTAATATACATATATATATATATATATATAATATATATATATATATACGACGTGCTACTTTCACTTTGCGTCTACCAAATCCATTCACAAGGCTTTGGTCGGCCCGAGGCTATAGTAGAAGACACTTGCCCAAGGGGCTACCCAGTGGGATTGAACCCGGAATCATGTGGTTCGTAGGCAAGCTACTTACTACACAACCACTCCTACATATAACATTCAGTGCCTTGTGACGAGATGTAACATGCAACATATTTGAGTTTCTTGATTAACTAGACGGATACGAAGAATGGCCAAATAATACAATCTCTAACTATGGGAAACAAGTATGACACTTTTTCGGGATAGGTGGCTAGTTCGAGGTGGTTTCGAGGTAACCTATTTCATTAAAAGGGGCCATACGAATATGTATTTTAAACTTAAACGCTATTACGTAACGTATACGTGAACGCCGGTCGTGTATGTGGCGTCCGTGTATGGGTGGTATGATGTGTGCCCTATTTTGTTATGAGCAATAGCTTACTTTAAATAGTAGAGAAGTTGAAAGTAGAAGGTTTTGAAAGTGGGAGAAATGGAAAGAGGGGCTAGAGAGAGAGAAACAGATGTAACAGTGAGAAGCTTAGAGATTATTGTGCGACGAATGAGCTTTAGAAAAAAGAATTAAGTGATTTGCGTATAACAATTTAAAAACTAGTATTAATGCAGCAATACAAAACTTCGGGAGCCAACACATTTGTTAACATCATTATAATTCAAAGAAGATTTAGTTCAAAGAATTCCTGTTTATAAGGGTTATCAGTTATAGAGTAATGAAGAGCGCGGCTATTTGCAACATTTCCCGCGTGAAAAACATCAAAAGTTGCCTACTTGTTTGTATATTTAAACGATGCATTTTAATAGATTCTTTAAAATAATGTTGCTGTTCGGAAATTAAGCAGTTAAGAAAAAAGGGGAATCCAGTGATAAAGTAACTTCAGAAATTATCAAATGAAGTAACAAGCAAATATCTAATCGAAAGAATATAAATATATAATCACGTTTTTGCTTCTTTACAGAATGCTTAGTTAGAAAAGCTAATTCAAACTTTGTAACTGAAAGGAAGACTAGATATAGTGCAAATTAAAATTTTAAACTATATTAGCATAGGAGGGTAAAACATGTAAAGATAAATTAGGTTGGTGTATTATAGAAATAAAACGAAAATGGTATGCACGTAACCAGCAACGCATATATGGCATGCGAAGAAAATAATTAAGAGGAATATTTTTTTCTATTTTTAATAATAACCGGGCAGCGTTATTTAAAAGCAGTATTTATGATTATACTCAAGTGGTATTAACAGGTGGAAATAAGAGAGATCACAGTTGCTGCAGATAAAATTGAATCTCAGTGTTTAGCGATTAAATAAAACAGCGCGAAAATATAATCCTCAGTCTGATAAAAGATTACGTCGGATAAAAATTTATTCTTATAAAAAAGTTATTCTCAGAAGAATTAGAATATTAATACAATATGCAATGGGAGATGAAAGGAAAGAGATATAAAATGAATTAAACTCAATTAAACAATAAAATACAATTAGGTAAACAGGCGAGTTAATTTAAACATTCGATTTAATTAACTAGATCAAATTAGTTTAAAGATAAACTTCATCATAAGAAGGTTAAGTAGATCAGAAAATTTTCAATTAATTCAGGGATACAGATAAGGATTAAAACTATAAAAAGTAAAGTTTTTAATTAAATCATACATGGAACATATATTGTTTGTCGAATTTACTAAAAAAGTATTAATACTTAAAATTACTACAAAATGGTTACAAGTAATTAATATTAATATTTACTTACTGTCAAGATTTTTGTATTGTGATTTTTTTTTTGTTATTTGGAAAATGTGATCTACTTACTTACTAGAGATTTGAATATACTATGCTCCGCTTCTTCTCAACCCTTATAGAAATGGAGAAAATTTCTGGATTCAGTGAACCAGTGAAGTAACTACATGACAATTTCGAAGGATAGGATTGACAAAAAGAATGAGATGTGATATTTAGATTCTGTAACAGAGGACACAATTTTATGATAAACATGCTGAAAATAATTGTATTATACGCACCTAACGCAAACATGTGGGAGATGAATTATTTGTTACTTAAATAAACATGCTGCTTGTAATATTAATTATTGGTGTCGGTTATAGTTAGAAGTGGAAATTAAGTAACATGAAAACCTTTAGGCCGATTTTTGTTCAGATATAATTTCAAATTGTAAAATGAGAATAAAAAGAATCAATTTTCTACCCATTATTACTACCAATATTACTACCGATTATTATGAGACAACTACATGAAATTAGAAGGTATTAGGTGCCATATATTGTTTAACATTGAAAGTTTCTCATATTTAAGAGAAATGAGTCAGTGATATCTAAAATACACTTATATTTTCTTGAAATGACCATAAAGCAATAGCCAAACACTGCATCATTCAATTTCACAAAATTGACGTTAGAGAATTATTAACAAACCTATTGTTGTTAAAATAATCTCAGATGTAATAAAATACATTACATATTGTTATATATTGTTGCAAACACAAATTATTATGAATTGAGTTAAATGACATTTTTCAGAATAATAGCGAATTCAGGTAATTTGATCTTAAAGAGGCTTGTTTTTATTAGTCTCGGTTTCTTTAAAATTCATTAAAATTTTAATCAATCCATCAGTATCATGAATGACTATATTAACGTCACAAAAAACATGACATACAAGTAATTCTGAAAAATACATAAATAATAGGTATTCAAAATTACATATCAACTAGGGAGCTATCGATAATATACTAAGTTGCGAACGCGTTGGCATTTTCTGCTAATACCACTCTGAATCCAATTTCCAACCTGAGAGATGGAAATCAACAGCACACAAAAGTGCAAAAATGAAGTGAAATGTAACTTTTCAAGTGACATAAAAGGTTATGTTTATAAAATTAATTTTATTGTTAATTAACATTGCATTACATGCATATATATATATATATATATATATATATATATATTATATATATATATATATATATATATATATATATATATATTATATATATATATATATATATATATATATACGTATGTATGTATGTATATGTATGTATATTTTATGTATATTTATATATATACCAAAAAAGTAAGTAATAATCCACAATTATTTATCATGTTTTATCCAAATCTCTTCAAACATAGGTATCTTTATGTAATATTTTTTCTACATACAATTCCTACTTAGATTTTTAACACATATTTATTTACATATATGTAATCCATTGGATAAATACTTTGACGATTAACAACTTCTACTAATTATTAGCCTCTTCAATAATAAATTATAATTATATTTACCCAAAATTTTAATATGATACTTATAGACGTGCTTAATTACTATTTATTATATATCTTTACACCTTCTAACTATCATCTAGAATATATTAATATATATTTACTGTCCCACTAAATATATGCCCTATGTCCCACTTAATGGGTTTATACCAAACTTATCCATATAACAATACTCAGTTTGCTGTAGTGATCCGTATACTTAACAACTAATAACATACTTCTATATATTTTTTTTTCTGCCTCTGACGAGATTCCGCTTTATAGAATGTTTTAATTATTACAATTATAATCTTTAAATTATGAATCGAAACAGCTATTAGAGATCATGTTTAATTTTGCAGTTAATAGATATACTTATCAATTGAATTATCTCCATTTTCTTATTTTCTTATATATACGTTCACACACACACACACACACACACACAACACACACACACACACCACACACACACACACATACATATATATATATATATATATATATATTATATATATATATATATATATATATATATATATATATACATATATATATAGGTTCGAAACGTAAAAGGCATTCTCACTTCCCGAGCGTTAAACTAATACATTTGTTTGCTGTCTACACAACCGTCTTCGTCTTTTGTTTTTTGTAACTTCTCTCTCTATTTATAATGAAATATTAAGTAACATTAAAATTGATTCTGTAAATGAAACGCTTTATATAACCCGCGAAAATGCATTTCACGTGATTTTTGCAGTATATTTAAAATGTACTGAGTGAAGATTAAATTTTTCCTTTATGGTATTACATTGTGCTTCGCTGTTTATATCAACTTTTACTATTCGCATTAGCATTTCTTTAAATCATCCAGAAATGTTTATGGTATATATAATATATATATACATATATGGCGCTCCTCTTACAGGTTTAAGTGTATTTCAACTCTTATTTCTAGCAGTACAGGTGTTCCGACACACTTAGTCACACTTAGTGACGATTGAATTTTTCTTTTATGATATTACATTACACCTAGCTGTTTATATTAATGTACATATATACGTATGTCTGTATGCTTGTATGTATGTATATAACGACTATTTCCACAACTTTGTACACTGTTAATATAAGTTATTACAATTATTTTATTGCGTTTATTATAAGTAAATCCTTGCAGTTATTTCAAATTATTGTCTAGGGATAGAGAAGAACATGAAAGGTAAAACAATTAACTAGAGTAATGCATTTCGGAGAATGGAGAGTAAGTATAAATAGTTATGTGGAAATAATTCCGCTTATGGCATTTTGGCTGGTTATTTGCCATTTCCGAGTATTTTAGTATATACACGCTTACATTATATATGTATTATACATACTCAATATAAATATATTATACCAGCTGGTAAACCAAACATTGTTTCCTTTAGAGATATCCTCTGTCTGAATAGATTTTGACATCGGAAATGAAAGTTTGAAGGAAACACTTATCTGATTTGCGAAGATATATATATATATATATATATAACATCATGATTTCAAACTCTGGCACAGGGTCAGTCGTGTTGGAGTGAAAGTTTAGGTTCATTACAGTGACACCCAGTACCTGATGGATTGTTATTTTTTCGACCCCCATAGGACGAAGGGCTAAGTCTACCTGAGCGCAATTAAAGTTCGGTACGTAAAGACGGAGGAAATGCCGCTAGATATACGCACATACACACACATACACGCATACATACATACACGCATACATACATACACGCATACATACATACATACACATACAAACACACACACACACCATATGCATACATTTGTATATGTAATCATTTGCAACATAAGCACACATTAAGACCAAAGGTAATATTTATCCCCATTTAAAAGTGGATGTTGTGTTGGAACACAGAATACTGACTTATTTATCACGACAGAACCTCTCATATGGGCTTGTGGGGCATAAAAGTACCCCAGCAGATATCGCTGGTGAACAATAACTGTCCGCTACGTTGGCAGATCACATAATTTCAGCCTTTCGTTGCTTTGTCAATGACAGATATTCCCGATTAGTTATAGGAGCCGATTGCCTCTGAGTTTTCTCCCTCTCCCTCTTCTCTCTCTCTATCTATCTCTTTCTGTCTTTCTGTCTCTCTCTCTCCCTCTTTCTCACTCACTCCATCTGTGCCTCTCTCTCTCTCATTCTCTCTCTCTATCTCTCTCCCCTCTCTCTCTCTCTCTCTCTCTATCTATATATATATATATATATATATATATATCACACAATTCCATATGAGAGGTTCTCTAGAGGTAACTAACGCAGTATTCTGTGTTCTAAAACAACGTCCACATTAAGTTGGAGATACATATTACTGTTTGGTATCGACACTGCTTCTGTTGTTGATTATATACATTACCGGTACCTGAATAGACACTGAGAATCTGTTCATATCGCTGACGGGAAACCGGCTGCCATTTCTGGCCTCGTTCATCTCTCATAGACAAGATCACTGAAAGCCGGAATCACTTCATGTGTCACTTCCGGCGCTGCAGCAATATAGGTACGGATACTTTTATGCATCAGAAGTGTATATGGGAGGTTTTTTTTTCACAGTAAACAACGGCATATTGTGTTCTAACACTAACTCTCCTTTAAATTTTTCCATTTTACAACCACCCACACCAATAACACACACACACACACACACATATGTATATATATATATATATACACGCATACCTACAAGTGTTTGTATACCTTCATAGCGTTTCTCAGTCATTAACTGCCTTTCAGTTTAGCGTTCATTTTATTTTATTCTCGTCAACCCTCGTTCCAATAACACTCCTTAGTTTTCCGTCCAATCTTATTTCCCCTTCGTTCACTCTATTAATAATCCTAGATTAAGTATCTTTCAACACATTTGAGAGATCCATTCTCATCTACGGAGTGTTCTACTTTAAACTGCTTTTGCTTTCTCTCTTTTCATCCTTCAGAATAAAATATTCTCCTCTTTTATCTCTTTGATGTATTTCGTTTGTTTCAATCATTAGACGGCGGTATTGCTGGGGCACCTATTTGCAGAGCATCACTAGGTTTTCCACTCTTTTTTGATTGTTTGTTTTTAAGGTTTAGTGTTGGCTCTTTTCATGAACACTCAATATTCCACTCTTGCAGTTAATTTATTCTCGTCACATGCCTTCGCAGAATTCTAGTTTTCAATATGTCTCTCAGTTATCTCTATAATGAGTGACATTATGACTTAGACACAGCTACAAGTAAAATATAATGTGAAGGAGCGTAGCCTAGTGCTTAGAGTGTTCGACTCTTGATCATCAGGTCATGAGTTTGATTCCCGGCATTGTGCCATTGTACAAGACAATTCATATCACTCATAACATTCTGTGTCACGCTGGATCTCTCTGAGGACTATGTTAAGGGCACGCGTGTCTGTGGAATGCACTTGCACGTTAATTTCACGAGCAGGCTATTACATTGATCATATTAACTGGAATCATCGTCGTTGTTCAAATATATTATAGTAATTTATTTAACCTTTTAATTGTTTGATAGACTTGAATACTTTATTTCCACGAATGACTTTATTTTGATATGTTCTCCATCTGTTTCTTTTGCATATTTATATAACATTTTTACTTGGATTTCATGTTGTCTACGCTTTCTTTCTCTATCCATTTTTCTATCCTGGAGCATTTTATTGTATTCTAACATTCTGTCAGTAAAAAGCCTGTGGGTTTTCCATGTCAGTATTATCTATTTAATCAATAAATAAATTCGGGTATTGTTTCATGATTATTGGTGCTTCCTTGACATTTATATTATTGAAAATCTTATCCGTGTTTTGGATCAACAATTTAAGGCATCCATCTGATATTAGTGATATAAATTACTTCAGGCTTAGGTCAATGACTTGCGTTTGTGTGTAACTATCTCTCTCTCCCTTCCCTTCCATTTCTCTCTCTCTCTCTTTGTACACGCACTAAGACAAACATATGTGTGTATGTATATATATATATGTATATACCTATATACATGTCTACGGAACAGGATAACGCTTGATTACTTATTAATTGTGTCGATTTATTTGAAGGGGCCTTCTTGAAAATGTAGGCTGGGTAGTCTACAGTTATAAATTGTCCGTATTTATTTATTTAAATGTCTGCATAAAGTATGAAATTCACGACATCTAAAGCACAATTACTGATACATCTCACAGAAAAGCTAAGTATGAGAGTACATATGAAGAACAGAGTTCATAAAGGTTAATGAAATAGAAAACAAAAACAAAAAAGAAGTCAAATTGCATGATTTGAGGGAGAATTAACTGTTATTTCTAGCCGATCGAAACGTGCATAAGAGCCCTTTGAAGCTTGGAAGTGATAAATGATTTGGTTGCGGAGTCGATATGACTGAAACATTTCAATTCAATCATGATATACTAATGGCAAAATGCAAGATACGGGTGAATGTATTATATAAGATATGAAACAGAAACTGAAGTGTTTCAAAAATATACGTTTGCACTTATGCAAGAGTCTGTTCGTTTTTGCATAATATTTTAAAAGGAAAATTCAGTGGCTACATTCACAGAAGAGAAATGCTAAGATTGTTATCCTAAGGCGTCCACATGATTGCCTTCTTTTCGCGACAGAGTTCTTGAATAATAACTTTATATATGCTTTCATGCTTCAGCTTTTTGTTTACCAATAATTCTCTAAAAGCAAATTCCCGAGCACTTTGACAGAATATAAAAGGTAAGATTGCTATCCAGCAACTACTTACTGCCTTGTCTAGTTCACTGCCTTCGTTTCTCGACGCATAAGTTTTATCTATTTATTTATTTATTTATCATTTTGGTTCCACAATAATCTCATACCGAATATATTTCGTGCTTCATCTCATTTTCGTGCTCGTGGGATATCATCTTTCTTTTCTTCAATTTTTGCATGATGCCATTTTATCCGGGCACTTTGTCACTATAATCATTCAGGGAACTTATTCCCTATTTTATTGCAATATACGGCAGTTATATTTTATCATATAGTTACACAGAATTCGGACGCCAAGAGATTTTCGACAACTCATTCCAAGAGATTGGCTATAATTTCGCGATATGCTGATGATAGAAAATTGGCTCACATGAAATTGATTTACATACATACATACACATAGCTTCTTGCACATATACGCATACATGTGGCACAAACATACATATTATTCATTTTCTATGTTTTAGAAAGTGGTGTGATCTACTCGGAACTTCAACAGATGATATGGGAATGTGTAAGGAAAATGTAATCAAGCGGTAACCAAAACGCTAGCATGCTGCAGAGATATAGCCACACATGCATAGGAAATATTATATCAGAAAATATATATAAAAAGAACAAAGAATCATTTATAAACTATTATGTAATTTGAATAAAAAAAGGCAGAATGCAAAACAAAGATTAAACATACCCAGTATGGTCCGCAGCAAATATACTTGGATTTACCGGAGTGAAGCAATGTGGTTTTATATTTTGAAAGAGAATGAAGAGTCTTCTACAGAGTCCCTACACATAATAGTCAAATATCGTTTAAGCTCTGCCATATGATCTTTAAAACTGAAAGACATATTTGATGTTGTAGATTGTACATTAAAGAAAGAAATGATTACGGCTGAAACATATTTGATCAGTCCTATCTTATCAGACGCTAAAGTCTACCATCATTGGTTCCTTAATCGAGATAACTCGAGAGTCTCCGAGAGGTTGCTTATCCTGTTCTAGATACCAGACTAGTATGTTTCAAATTATAACCTGCCGCCTTTGACCGCTCTTCGTATACAAAGCAATCACGGATCTCAACGATGTGGATTTTGCCACTGTCTTTGCAGACACTTATATACGGATGAGACAAGCGTGAATATTTCTGTGTTGGAGATTATGAGAAAGATATTAGCGGAGAAAGAATTTCGAAGCATTGTCACTCTGGGTAAGACGGTGCTAGAGATGATACGGGGATAGGTATTCGATACACCAAAGGTGATAAAATGAGGAGATGCGAGTAAAACAAGAACACCCTGTGAAGATGCAATGAGATCATCCAGCTTCGATATACAGAGGAGCTGAAAGCAATAGTAGCAAAGGCAGAAAAAAGAGACAGAGCTTCCACCGATATTCTCCAGCCTCTGCCGGAAGATTGGAGGACATGAAATGGTTTGTTAAATCCAGCATCGTGACCATTTTACTGATCAGATATGTCGATATGCGCAGCAGCAACACCGGATACATCTGAGGGCAATGTTCTATTGCTTGGGCATTGTAGAGTATCAATGCTTGGGCATTGTAGAGTATCAGTGATTACTGAGGTATTTTCTAAATCTAAAGGGAAGAAGCACTTACTAGGATACACCAATAGCTATGTCAAGAATGCACTTTCACCATGATTGAGTCGATGAATCCGAAAATGATTGAACAATACAACACTAAGCCTGAAAATAACTTGGAAGCCCATAATAAACAGAAGTAAGCCTGGTGCTGAAATAATCAAATGACTAGAAGGTACAGGATACGAAATGATCCCAAACTTTGATTAGAATATTTAACAGGGTCACATATATTGTTGACAGAGATGCTGACGAAGCAAGAAACAACAAGCAAATGGCATACGAGATGGAAAAATTTCTTAATCTCCAAATTAGAAGATGTAGCATGAACGCATGTGATATCATCATTAGCCACAATATACGTAATCCTACATGCAGCGATTATTAGCAGCAAATAGGCTGTGTCAGCAGCAGAACATGTCTGATCCACAGAAAGCGGAAGATTAAAATTTCTATCAGCTATGAATCATGATGAGGCACAGTGATCGTGCGGTAGTAGATGACAGATGCGGCGCACGCATTCGCCACTTCCACTAGCCCCATCAGCTACCCTGATCATCAAATCATCCCAGTTTATGTTCACTTGGAGATCTGGGCAAAGCAAAGCCCGAGGAATTTATCAGGTCCTACCACACACACACACATACAGCTACACACACACAGCTACATACACACACAGCTACATACACACACAGCTACATACACACACACACAAACATACACACTCGGATGGCATTGATCTACCTTTGAAATGCTAAGCGGCACGCTTTTAGATAATTTATGTGCCTGTAACCACCACCTATTTCCTCATTACTGGGCTGCTCATCTTGATGACTTTGGTTGACGTCGGTCTTATGTGCAAACGCGGGTCTTCTGCAATATAGTTCTGTAATTTTGCAGTAGCAGCTATGATATCGGTACTTGCAGAAGGAAAGAAAGGGAAACACCGATGATGGAACGAACGCAAGATGTTGAACGGACCCGCAGGGCCAAAAGGCAAAAGTTAAATGAGCACAGTATTGCAATCCAGCTTCTGTAGAAGAGGCCTAAATCAGCAGCGTTGAAGACAACTTTCGTTTAATCTCAACTGAAAACTTGCCACTATTACCAGGTTTCAGATATGGGATTCTTTGTTGAAGAGTGTGTGTGTGTGTGTGTGGTGTGTGAGGTGTGTGTGTGTGTGTGTTGTGAGGTGTGTGTGTGTGGGGGGAATGTGTGTGTGTGTGTGCAATGGATTAGTAGATTTGTTGCAGCAAATTATTTTGTACTTGGTGTTGATTTTGCTTTGCCTATGCAGTCGGTATTGTAAGGATCGTTTAAAGATGGTGTAGCTTAAAATATATCTATAGATTACCGCTATGCTGCTCGAAAACTATAAATCAGTGAGGTCCGCCAAAATACTCTTGCCTGCTGTATTTCCAAAATTCTGATATCATATACGAAAATATTATGTGTTAAGCAGATTGATGATGTATTTCTCAGAAATGTGTTCGGCGTAGATTTGTTAGTGACTCTTTCAAATCTTTGGTTAACAATTTCCGACATGTTGAGCTCTCACTTAACCCACTGATCCTTGTGTATACAACATTGAAATCCATGATGATCGGTTTTTTTTTTATATGTTTGGCTCTACATGTAGCGGATGCTACTACTAGTTTGGTTTCATTGATTTACTTTCATGTTTTCATCGTATTTTTCTTGGAATGCAATTTTAACTTCTCCTATAGGACAGCAACTTGGCTTTCGCTGAAGCAATTGTTAAGCAATAGTATTGAGTGCAAACAACGGCAGTTGAAGTTGTGACTATGATAATGGCGATAACTGAGTTGCTGACGGTAACGTGTTTGCTGAAACCATTTAGTACGATTATTTCTGTTATTTTTCTGCATAGACTTGGTTTTGTTATGTCATGATTGGCCATCAGAATTTTGTTCGTGTTGTTGTCCAGATATTTTTGCTTTTGCACTTCTTGATGCTGCTCTCTAGATTGTTGCTGTTGTTATTGGTGTTTCTGCTCAGCAGATTGTTATTGCAATTGCTTCCTTATCTTTTCTCGGCAATGCATGTGAAATCGGTAATGGTGGTGGTGGTGGAATTTGCTTTGGTGATTGAATAAAGATCAAAATATTCCTTGCTGAAAGAAGTCTTCTTCACTGCCGTCTTCGCCGATTCCCCCTCTCTCATATCCTTACAACCAAACAACATCAGCCACACTGTTCTTTATTATCAATAACGTATTCTTTTTGTTTGTTTTATGGTTTGTTCTCGCGTTTTGTAGTGAAAACGTATCCTCGCCTGTTTCTCCCAGAGAAGGGATAAATTAGGAATGTATCCGACTTCTTGAGGTCGGGGTTGTTTCTCTAAGAAAAGAGCCAAAGAGCGGCAACTGCTTTCAAATTTACAGAATTGCAGAAATACGTGCCAGTCTAAATATAAAAGAATTTCTATAGTTTCTGGCTATATCGCAAGATAAAATATGTAGTCTGCAGCATAGACGGGGTATATATATATATATATATATATATATATATACCAATTAAGGACTGAACACGAAAAGGTGGACAGTCAACATGCTAGATATAGACGTCAAATCGCCATTCTCCACAAAGATTTTGTTCTCAAATAAAAATAAAATTCAGCACGACCTAAAGCAATGGATGAGACAAAAGAAAAATACTAAATGGAATAATTACCTACGTACTGCAGTTTCAGCTATTAATATCACAAGGATATCTGTAACTTCATCAGCGTAGTTTGTTATGAGCATAATATGCTGTACTAGATGAAAAACGGTACCGGAGTCCCGCATGCAAAAAGTACAACCTATTACGTTCGGATGTATCTTTCGAATGCCTCTACTTTTGGCGCGCTGATAATCGAAAAACTAGCCTGCAGTTAATAAATTAGCAGCAGTCAATTTATCGGTTGAGAACATATATTTCATATTTAAAAATTAAGGGTAGAAATTGATATTAGTCAATTAAAACCAGTGGTCTAGCACATTAAAAAGAATCCGAAGATTAAAATATTTTATATACCAATTAAGGACTGAACACGAAAAGGTGGACAGTCAACATGCTAGATATAGACGTCAAATCGCCATTCTCCACAAAGATTTTGTTCTCAAATAAAAATAAAATTCAGCACGACCTAAAGCAATGGATGAGACAAAAGAAAAATACTAAATGGAATAATTACCTACGTACTGCAGTTTCAGCTATTAATATCACAAGGATATCTGTAACTTCATCAGCGTAGTTTGTTATGAGCATAATATGCTGTACTAGATGAAAAACGGTACCGGAGTCCCGCATGCAAAAAGTACAACCTATTACGTTCGGATGTATCTTTCGAATGCCTCTACTTTTGGCGCGCTGATAATCGAAAAACTAGCCTGCAGTTAATAAATTAGCAGCAGTCAATTTATCGGTTGAGAACATATATTTCATATTTAAAAATTAAGGGTAGAAATTGATATTAGTCAATTAAAACCAGTGGTCTAGCACATTAAAAAGAATCCGAAGATTAAAATATTTATATATACCAATTAAGGACTGAACACGAAAAGGTGGACAGTCAACATGCTAGATATAGACGTCAAATCGCCATTCTCCACAAAGATTTTGTTCTCAAATAAAAATAAAATTCAGCACGACCTAAAGCAATGGATGAGACAAAAGAAAAATACTAAATGGAATAATTACCTACGTACTGCAGTTTCAGCTATAATATCACAAGGATATCTGTAACTTCATCAGCGTAGTTTGTTATGAGCATAATATGCTGTACTAGATGAAAAACGGTACCGGAGTCCCGCATGCAAAAAGTACAACCTATTACGTTCGGATGTATCTTTCGAATGCCTCTACTTTTGGCGCGCTGATAATCGAAAAACTAGCCTGCAGTTAATATATATATATACATATATATATATATGTATACATGTATATATATGTATGTAGATATATACATATATATATGTGTGTGTGTTTATATATGTATATATATATTTCATATATATATATATATATATATATATATATATATATATATATATATATATATATATATATATATATATATATATACCCCGTCTATGCTGCATATTGTATTTTGCGATATAGCCAGAAACTATATATACATATATATGAAATAAGGCAGTTTTAATAAAACAACACGGTATTTAAAAATCAGGAATTTGAAACCCGAAAGGAAATCCAGCATTTAGCTAATATAATCTACAATACTGACAGCATAATAAGAAGTGTACACCTTCATCAAGGTTTGATTTTCGGCATTTCTTCACTCTTCCTGAGACTGACTGAAAGAATAAAAGAATGCAATGCGGCTTAAACGTGGCATGAATGCCCCTAAAAGAAGTCTCTAGCTCAATAATCAAAAAATGGAGCTACTCATTGATGAAAATCAAATGAAATATCTTCAACAGGAAAGCACATAGAGTGGGTGATAACCTCATAATCTGTTGTAACGAGATTTAAAAATGAAAGATGCTCGTTCTTCATTGGCTAGAATTATAAGGAGTTACTACATCAAAAATATTGGATTTTAGAGAGATGTTTTAACATTTGATATCTTAAATGTAATCATATCTAATTAGAAATTATATTTTTCATAAAACGTGCTCTATTAATAAAGGGTACTGAAAATGTGAAAGCGTTGTTCCCATATTTTCGATACAGAGAAGACACGATAAAAATATTACTAGAGATGGCAAATAATAGCCACCAATATGAATAGGTTGCTATCCAATTATCTTTTCGGTATCAAGCATAAAATAGAGCCCATGCAACCTCAAAGAGAGATTGAAGTTATCTACCGTTACAATTTGATATATGTTACAGATTGCACGAGTGTCATTGACTACCCAGTAACAGAAAATAGTTTAAGTGCTATATCAAAACTGAAAGTTAATTAAGTAAAATAAAATGATTGAATGTAAAAGGTATTTACCTGGAAATGTATATTATTAAAGGGATACGCTGATCGAAAGTGTGGGAATAATATTTATTGAATAACTTCAAACGTTTTAGAAGTGAGTCATAAATTGGTTCCATCATTTCAATTGTGGCTACTATTACAAAATCAGCAGAATCGGATTCACTGTAAAATAATATTTCTCTACAGACACAAAACTCTTTACTCTGTTAAAGTCTATACTGCAGATTATTATTCTATGTATTTCAAGTAATTATTTTATTGACTTCGGGGGAAAGCTCGACAAATTCATGCCAGAAACATGTAGTTATGAGAAAACTAATGCTGAGAGGAAGGAACCGGAACAGATGGTACTACCGACTGAATGCACAATTAATGTTCAACTGGTATTACCCCGAAAGACATGTTTACATAAAACTTCAACAGAATTCTTAGATTGCTAAAGCTGAAAGATTTAATGAACTGTCAATTCTACGGTAATATTTACGATATTAAGTATTTACTTCAATTTGAAATATTTCCTGTTGATTATGGCAAACTAAGATCTTTTCCGTTGGTTATGAAGAAATTAACATGGGCAACATTAACAACTGTAGTGTCGGTCATAATAATGAACACATTTGTTGAGTATCTCTTTTCTACTGTTGCTGCCGGTAATGTACTATTTATGCTTAACATGCAAAACACAAGTATCATTTACAAATAAGCATTCGGCTGAAAATCTTATTCATGAAATGCAGTCTATGGAACACAATATATACAGTATAAAACACAATATATACAGTTCAAAGTAGAAAAAATAGTAATATTGTATATTTCAGTTAGTTTCCGAAGATAGCATTTCTGTGAAAGAGCAGGATTTTCTATTGTCAATTAAATTTTCCTTCATAAAGAGAAACTTACTTGATTTGTATCATATGCTGTACTTACTTCTATATTACCGGTCTTGTACGGCTAAAATAATAAAAGTTTAATTATTCCCAAGCGAATCTATTCTCCCCGAAATCCCGCAACTTCACGTCTTTTCCTCCACTCTCATTCTCCAAAACCGTGGGAAAATCTTTAAACCAGAATACAAATTGTATTCTACCATGTAGTAATTGTATATGTACACTTGAGGCTAGCTCGAAACTAAGGTAAAAGTTGGCACAACCTTTTCATTGACTGGTATACGTCGTTCAAATTGCATGCAATACTGGAGTATCTTCTCTTGTATAATAATCGTTTTCCCATTATTTTTCGTCGTAGGCAACTGGTCATGTACAACTAGTCAGAAGTAACTAGTCAGAAGCAACGAGCCGTCTTTGAGCTTTTCATAAAGGAATGGTGCAGCCTGTCAGACATACACAAAAGTCTGCAGGGGATATCTGGAGATGGAACCACTGAGAAGAGAAATCTATATAGATGAATGGAGAAGTTTATAGTGAAGGAAACAATCATTAAAAGTAGTTAGCGCAGCTGGAGACCATCATCTGCAACAGTTGACAGCCAGTGGATGATTTGACGCATACAGACAGATCAATCACAATTTGTAACGTGGCCGAACAAATGGACTGCTACTACGTAGCGTTACCGAAAATGGTAAAAGACACTTACCAGAAAGTGTATGCAAAATGGACACTTACGCAACTGACATCATATTTCAATGAGAGAAGGTTGGAAGTCTACTCTACTCTGCTAGAAGCACTTCAACCCAATGCAAACACATTACTTTTCGAACTGATGACAGGGGACATAACAATGCGAGGGCATTCGTATGTTTGGCAGCAAATCAAGCAATCGGCAAACTGAGTTTGTTACTTTTCCCCCATCCTGCGTACAGCCCAGAGTTGGTGCTCTGCGATTTCCACCTCGATTCAATGGAAGTTCGTTCACCTTTGACAACAATTTGAGGATGTAAAAGTGGTTGTGAAGAAATGAGTACAACATTGCACAACTAAAGAGGGCACAACAAGGCACAAGATAATTCAAGAATTCGGCTCACCGATTGTGCAAACGTACCACTGTTCAATACTGTTGTGAAGTACATTTGTATAGAGAAAGAGCTATTCTACCGACATATGCAATTTGAACGGTTTATGTCAGTTAAGAAATTGGTATGACAATCCTTGCATTATGTTTGGAACAACCTTTGTATAATAAACCATATATTACCTTGAATATTATGATTTAAATTTATGACGTAAACTGCTACGTACTGTAGTGCATCAGAAGGAATAACATCTCATGGAAGTTGAAACTGAAAATATATGTATGCGTAAATCAGTAACTGTCACAAACTGTACGTAATCCCACAAAGTATATAAGAATGTTACATGCGAAAATACAAGCGCAGTTGCCGCTAGAGCATACGTGTCAATACCTCAGAAACTAAAGTACGAAATATTCGCAAAATAAAATAAAATATTAATAATTGCATGTGTATATTTACATAAACAACGCAAAGTTACGAAAGTTAAATGCAGTTAAGCTACAAATAATAACTGCATGCAGATACTCATAAATATATATGTGCATGCGAATATCTCTCGAAGGTATGTATATTCTAGAGAGCTCGGTGCAAATTATTAACTCTTCTCTTAAACATTTACTCTTAGCTTCCATCCTGCAATTTCAACTTCATAATAGTTATCTATTATGAGATTTTCGTTATTCATCGTTGCCTACACACAATTGTACTTGCATACGAAAATGATCTCGAATAAGCCATTACATACTGCACTGCACGTATGATACTGAAGTCAAGAACATAATTACGAGAATATGAATCATTGAAAGAAAGTATCAGAAACTTTATATATTTTGTAAATTCAATAAACCTGGTGCGAGTAAACCATTTAATGATCGATTTCATTATTGCTTATAAAACATATGCAAATTTATTCAGATAATAACCCTTTTTTTCCAATAAAATCAACACAGCGCGAGATTATATACTGTCGTTTTCAATGAAAATGGCCGATATATGCTTCGGAAGTGGCTCAAGCATCTCCATGCCTGTGTATGTGTGTGTGTGCGTTTGTGTGTGTGTGTATGTGTGTGTGCGTGCGTGTGTGTGTGCGTGTGTGTGTGTGAATAATAACGAATAGTAATTTATTAGACATACATTATATGTAAAGCTATGTTGTATTTAAGAACATCTCTACTTATGTGTGAGAATCTTTCCTAAGTATATTAAATAACTTTCTCATTAACCGTATATAATATCTTTCCTTTCTATCTGATTATATAATTAACTAACAATTGTGATAATTTTATATAACCATGGAACTCAAAATAATTTTAGAGCATGCTATTTCCTGTCGTAATCGATGTGAAAAAGAGAAACGTGGAAAAGCTGATATATTATTTTGAGAAAAATTCTTTGCTGTTAATAGAGGAAAATAAAACAGTAATAAATCACGTTTCTTTTAATTTTTACACTCTTCATTTTTGTTTTATATTCGTCTTCAATCTGTTTAATTTGCTGGCTGTCCATGGATTTAAAATCTTTATGCTAACACTGAGTGGTGTTATAAATTCACTGGTGTACGCTTAAAACTATAAAATTGATATGTATCACTATATGGGCGAATGTATGGTAGCGTGGTTAAGACATTTACTTCATTAGCAATTTGCTTCATGCTGCACTTCCATAATTGACTTGACTTCTAACCGGTAACGCGTTGATGAAAAGTTTCAGAGTACAATTTCAAACAGGGGAAATGGGCATAACACTTTCTTATTCCCCTCACTTTTTCAACCTCTCTCTCTCTCTCTCTCTCGTCCCTCTCTCACTCTCGGCATTGCATACACGCGCACACAAACACACACACACACACACACACCACACACACACACACACATATATATATATATATATATATATATATATATATATATATATATATATATATATGCGTGTACGTATCTGTGTATGGATACATGCATGTCTGAGTCAGTGTGTGTATATTTTTTATCAGTAGACTCCGTATGGAGTTATATTTGCTATTACTCAATCGTAGTATAGAGATTTTGGCAAAACATCTACTTTATTAGACGAGATTGCTAAACGAAATTTCGTGAGATCACAACTGATACAGAATCAGTTTGGTTACGTGAACGAAAGAAAGCAGATTTACTTGTGATAAGCTGGTACATTCTTGACACTGTTTTTCTAAAGGTATTGCTGATTGCGTTTGCGGAAGTGTATATTGCACATGTATGATGAGCTCAGTGTTGCGGGACAAACAGACCCCAAAAGTTCTGCATGAGTATGCATCTAAAAAGAGATAATTTTATATTTATAGTAACATTAATATGAAATATAACTAACTGACATGTGAATAAGCACATGCAGCATCATCTTGCTGCCAAGCATGTCCAGATACGAATGATCTGTCACAGAGCCCCCAAAATTAAATGGACCAATTACTTGATCGTGCCAAATCCAACATTACAGCCTTACCTTGCTCGCGCCTTGTTGACTATCTGCCTCCATTCAATGAGGATTGGCTTGTGAGTAATATCGGCATCTGTGAAAAAGATGAAAAAAGGAGAATGTTAGCAATTTGACACATTCCAGGATGTGTGGAGACAATAACAAGTGTGGAAGCAATAGCATAGTGAGTTTTACTGAAGAACAACGGGAAGATATTTAAAGAACCACAGACAAAATAAGTGAGTGTAATTTGGTCATATTTTTTCTCAGTCGCATAAGCCTTAGCCTAGTCAACAATAATTCTACGATTAAATTTGCTATCAAATTTATCATATCTGATTATACGTATTCGAAAATCATTTGTCAGAGAATAATAACTAAAACTGATTAAAATTCAATTTAGATGTGCTCCAGTTCTAACAATCTATTACATTTGTTTCAAGTTTGTCTCACTCGCAATCATACACACATATGTACACAACCACAGAAACACAAACACACACACACACATACACACACACACATATGTATACAATCACACGCACATACGTACACCTATAATTATTACAGTTATACTTTTACGTTATTTTACTTGTTTCAGTCATTGATTTAGTACGTACCACGCTACAGCACCACCTTCATATGAATTTTGTCTAATAGTTAGACCTCAGTACTGATTCCTTTTGTTAAGTCCGGTACACATTCTATCGGTATCGTTTGCCAAAGCTCTATGGCACAGGGACATAAAAAATTGACACCCATTGCCAAGCAGAGATCAAATATATGCACTTAAATATATTTACGACGAGCATCCACACAGTTTCTCTCAGATTCACTCACAAAGCACTGGCCGGTCAGTGGCTATACTAGGAGAAACACCCATCCCAAGTACTGCACAGTGGGACTGAATACTATTATTATAATTTACTCCAAGACCCTGAATGTTAAATACAGAGAGATTCCAAACATTTTAACAAAGATTTTTCTTTCTTTTCATTTCAGACTAAACACCGTGCTACACGTCTTGGATTGTTTAATGCTCAATTGAATAACCGGCACTTCAATTCCACTTTGACAAAATACAGCTTTTATTGAAGTATATACAATCATACGGAAATTATTTAGTCCACAAAGTGATGCAACGCAATTCTCGTCCAGCCACGTATTCATTCTCTCCTGCATTTTAACAAAATCTAATTACATTTTAAAAGCATCCCCACACATATATACTACTCACACCCTTACGAGCATACACAAGCAGATACTGATTTGTGTAATTAATTCATAAAGACAACAGTGCATAACAACATGGATAGCAACATAGGAAGAAAGGAATAATTGTAAAAGGGTACAATGCAATAAGGAGGAGGAAAAGTAGACCGAGTACTTTCAATATTCGTCAGAATGCTAAAAATAGTTCGTTCCATAAATCATGGTACATATATCCATTCCTCGTTAGTATATGCAAGGAATGGATATCTAGTAATTGACTTTCGGTTATAATTTCAGTTCCCATGAGATTTTGCTCAACATCTGTTATTTTTCATAAATGGTTTGCACTTGAACCAAGCTTTCAA